>NW_004949149.1:93280-96775 GCF_000317375.1 Microtus ochrogaster
GTGCTCCAGAGGCTAGGGGAGGAGCCAGTGGACCTGGATCACACAGTGAGTGCTCCAGAGGCTGGGGAGGAGCCAGTGGACCTGGATCACACAGTGAGTGCTCCAGGGAAGAGCACAACCCGTCTGAGGCTGGAGATATTGCAGGTGAGACAGCAGTGGCTGCCCACACAGAAAAGGGCAAGAAGCTGACTTCTGCTAAGTGTCTACCCTGTGTCAGATGCTGTGCTACTTGGCTTTCTATTGCTGTCGTAAAGACCATGACCCAAAGCAGTTCTGGGAAGGAAAGTGCTTGTTTGGCTTACATTTCCTAATCGCAGGCCATCATTCAAGGAAGTCAAGGCAAGAACTGAAGCGGAGCACGGAGGAGCTCCACCTACAGGCCTGCTCTCTATGGCCTGCTCAGCTTGCTTATTGTATAGCTACAACCCACAACCACCTGCTCAGCATGACACCAATCACAGTGAGAGGGACCCTTCCACGTCAATCATTAATCAAGAAAACGGCCCACAGACTTGCCTACAGGCCCATCTAATGGAAGCATTTTCTCAGTTGAGGTTCTCCAGATGACCCTAGCTTATGTCAAGTTGACAAGAACTAGCAGAATCCTTTTAGAAACAACACAAGTTGGGAGGCAGTGTGGAGAGAGATCCCAGAGAACACGAGTTCACTCTCCAGCAGCCAAGCAGAACCACCAGTAACCCCAGATGATAGAGAGATAGACAGATGATAGATAGATAAGTGAGCATGATATACCATCACTCGGGGCTCAGGATGGACAGGGGTTGAGCGCTGAAGTACACGAGGTAAATGATGCTTGCTAAGTCTTAACTAGAATCCGTGGAAGGAACACTGAACACATTAGAATGCTATCTGCTGATGGGAGGGGCATACCTTGAAGGTGACAGTTCCTACCCATGATTAACCCCAATAAAAACACACACAAAAAAAAAAAAAATAGAAAAAAAAAGCTATCTGCTTCCACACAGGGTCCAGACCAGGAGCCCTTTGATGTTAACACGATGTGTAAACTACGATCTTCTTAATTGCCCTGATAAGTAAACAGTGCTAATTGTCCGGGGAAGGGGAGGGGACATACCAGCTCTGGCTTCATCCCCAGCCTAAGTCTACCATCTTAATACAGAGCTGTGTAATATCAGTGCCAATTTACAGTGGGTGAAAGGTGTGACAAGACCCTGACGTCCTCTGAAAGGATTCAAGGATGGCAAGAGGAGATGCTTAAGCTCAGCTAGTGTAGCCAGTCTAAGATCTTTCACTGCAGAATAAAAACTGTTCTTTCTGTCATCTGTCTGCCACTTGAATTTTAAGGCCTCGACACAAAAATCAATACTTTAATGAATTCTTTTAAAACCAAGATTTGTGGGCTGGACAAGATTTGTGGCTCAGCGTCAAGACTGCTCTTGAAGAGGACCTCCTGTAACTCCTCTTCTGACCTCCACCAAGGAACCAGGAAGGTGGCGTTAAACTGCCTGAGGCCAAAGGCATCAGGCCAGAGAGAGGCCAGGTCTGGGAATTTGTGGCCTGTGTGTGACCTGAAACTGGAGGTGATGAGGACAGGCATTCTCGGGGCTGGGGCTGTTTAGACTGAAAAGCCACCTTTCCGAGAAACAAACCTGGTTTATTTTCAATTCTGACCCCTGGATGTACGGTTGATGGCAAGTTACCGCTGACCTGTTTAGATGTGCCTGCACAATATGTAGAGATGATGGGTTAAATGCACTCTGAGAGCCTGCCCGCAAACTCCACCACCACCACCACCACCACGATGGACTGTTTCACGTTCTGACCAAAGGATTACAGAGTTAAGGATCATGTGTTCACATGGCCAGGGCTAAGTTAGCCACCATGCCTATGCCTTGTCATGTCTTTTAAGCATATGCAGACGTACACAGAGCGTGTGTTCACAAAGCAGTATGCACAGCAAGAAAAGCTGAGCATGTCAGTGTAACCCAAGAACCTCGACGAAACTCCCACATGCTAAGATGGGAGATTACAGAAAGAGGTGGGAAAGTCCCCTCTATCCCGAGACTGTGCCAAGACATCTGACATGGTCACGTCGCCAGGACTCTATAGTTATTCAAGCCAGAATCCATTTCTTTTACTTAAATCAGCATAGATATTGCAATGTTCCAAAAAAGTTCCAAGCGCCATTTCTCGCCAGAATAATTAACTTCTTGATATTTGCCAAAATATTTGTTCTGAGAAAAAAATGTCTCCCTGCTAACGGATTTCAATTACAAAATGCAGAGAGGCAAGTTTTTCGGTTAGTAATTTTGAACAAATAACTCACCAGGTCAAAAGTTTTTTTCCAGAGAGATCATATCAAGCTTAATATTCAAAAGAGGTCTCCAAAAGAGAGACCTCAGACCTAACTGTGACCGCCATGTCTACCAAGCAATGAGAACACTAGGAGAAATTCAGCTAGCCCAAACTCTGCTGGTGTCTTCTTCGTTCTATAGAAACATTTATCCGCAACGTTTGTGAAACAATTTTGTTAAGACTAAGATCTACATGAAACCAAACAAAGACAAAAGAACCATCCAGGTAAATCTAAACAGGGAATAAGCCATACCAAAGGCCACGAAGGCGCCGTGTCAGTTGGATTTCACTCTACCTCAAACGCAGGTGGATGCACTCCACAGCACGGCGGCCTGCCATTTGTTCCTGGCCTCTTACTAAGGAAAGGCCCTCCGAGCAGAAGCTCTGAGAAGAATGACAGAGATGAAAGCAGAAACAGTCGACACGCAAGAGAAACTCCGAATTGCCTTGTGTCTGTCCCGGAGCGTCCCTGGCTGCCGGGCCTCCCTGTAAGTTCTGAAGAACAGCATAAACCCACTTTCAGCTGTTTGTAGTCAGAAGGTACAAAATGTGAGAACCAAATTCCCTTGGTTATGGAGATGAGTCTTAAAATAACCACAGGCAGCTAATATTTAATTTGGTGTTCTTACCTTCATGTGAGAGGACCTAGTGAGACACAAAACGCCCCTTATAAAACGCAGCAACCCACGGTAGGAGTCACGCACAGTACAGGCTTCTACAAAGAGCCTCGTCTCAATTTTCAAAAGAGAAAAGCCAAGACGGATTTTTTTTCGGGGGGGGGGGGGGCGGCAAATTGTTGTTTCTTTCTTGACATAAGAACTTCAAATAGTCTCTCATGAAGCCGGTAGACAGTCCCACAGGGCTATGCCAGAAGCCAGTTGCTAGTGAGCTTGCTTGGCTCACTTGAGAAATGTTTACTCTGCAGCTCGCATTTAAAGAATACTGGGCCTAGATACTAGTTTTTCTGGGACATTAATAAGCCGGTATGAGCATACACTTTCTTATGATGGGACAGAGCTTCATCAACAAGTCTGATGACCTGAATTTGATCCTTGGGACCCACACAGTGGAAGGAGGGAATCAGCACCCACATACTGTCCTCTGATCTCTACACACGCCAAAAAACCATGCACTCACACCCCGAAATAAATAAATAAA
>NW_004949149.1:96885-141776 GCF_000317375.1 Microtus ochrogaster
TCTCTCTCTCTCTCTCTCTCTCTCTCTCTCTCTCTCTCTCTCTCTCTCTCACACACACACACACACACACACACACACACCTTTATTTTTAATATTCACTAATTCGTAATGGGGGTCAGGTGAGGCGTGCCCCGCAGGACAGCATGCTGTATGGTTTCCAGTCCATTCTCTCATCCGCTGGCTGCCCTGCTCCTGCATTTACCAGAAATCTGATGGCTATTTTGCCCCCAGGGGATATTTGGCCATCGCCAGAGACATTTTTGGTTGCCACAGCCTGCGGGTGGGACAGTAGCGCAGTATTTAGTGATTCGAAATCACGGGTACCATTAATTCAAACACATCCTATAACAATCTCACAGGCCAAACTAGCTGCATTGTGGAGGCCAAGACCCGCTGTGGAGGAAAGCAGAGGAAGCTAAATATCCACGGGTCGGAGGCCATTCTGAGACGCAATTAACGTAAGGCTTTCCAAGGGTCAAAGGGCAGCAGAAAGCAGGGGAGCTTCCTCCACCTCCCACTCCCTCCTAGTCAGTGCTGGTTCTCAAGATGGGTAAGTTTGATAACTTTGGCCTCGCAGAGGAGACAAACTTAAACCAAATAATTATACAATTCCAACTAGCAAAGGAGACAAAGCCACCTTTAGGCCACCAGAAGAGTTAGGAGTCTAGCAAGGGCATGAGAGTAAGCAGGAGATTTATGGAAATACACAGGTTATTTAAGAGGAATCTAAATGGACTTTAATCTTCAGCTATCACTAAAGTGCCTTCTTCACTGGCAAATTTTAAATAGATATATTCAACTGAGAAGCTCAGTTATAGGTGTTTTCAATTTAATAGAGGGAGGCCATGACCCAATGTCCCTCTGAGAAAGATAACCTAACCACCTCACAGTCTACTAGCTCAAGGAATCAGCTGCCTTCTTAAAGGGAAAGCAGGGAGAGCATCACGTGGAGAGGGGCAGCCTGCTTCCTGGAATATTCTGGATGGTATGCAGGGTCCCTGTAAGCCCAGGCACTTCTGAAAATGAGTCTGTCCAGGAGGAGGGGGCACGGCAAGACCAGGGTCCACCAGAGCCACCACCCCAATGGTGGCAGTTCACAGTCAACCCTTTTGGACAATGGTGCCCACACAAACTCTGTGACAGTCACAGAGAATAGTTACGCGCAGGACTGCTACAGTTTCTTGTCAACTGAAAACCATCTAGAAATAAAAAGACAGACCCAGGACACCGGGCATAAAATCGAGCGACTTCACATCCTGTTGATGAACCTTGTCTCAGACTCCAGGGGAGTGCCTACCACGTGGAGTTCTTCACACAGAAAGCAAGGGAAACCATGAAGTCATGTCTTTTCCTTACATGGAGCTGATAACCTGCCCCTCTGCTCAGCAGAAAAGCCATTTTCAGCAGACTTTTCCTATTAGGCAAGAGTGGGCTCTAATAATTCTTCTTTGAAAGTCACATTTGTCAGTCAACTGTGGTGATGCACATCTGTAACTGAGGCAGCTCAGGGCCAGCCTCAGCTACACAGTGAGCCTGAGGTTACCTACATAGGGCTCTGTCTCAAACAAATAAAAGAAACACAGTTAGTTACAGCCATTTAAGCAGAGTTAATATGTGATATATAGATAATTTCTTTTTTTAAAAAATATTCGAGACAGGGTTTCTCCATAGCTTTTGGTTCCTGTCCTGGAATTAGCTCTGTAGACCAGGCTGGCCTCGAACCCACAGAGATCCACCTACCTCTGCCTCCCGAGTGCTGGTATTAAAGGCGTGCGCCACCACCGCCTGGCTTATAGATAATTTCTAACTCCTTAAAATAAGACGCCAAGCAAAAACAATTTTTAAGTTCTGCTTTTAAATTCATTCATTAGTAGCAGTACTATGTTTGTGTGCATGTGCTTGGGGTGTTTCCTGAGGGCCAGAAGTCAGATTCCCTGGAGCTGGAGTACCAGGCCATGGCAAGCCACCCCCCATAGGCACTGAGAACGGAATCACACATGGGACCGCAGTTGTGCAACGCCCACAGGAGTCTAAGCCCAAAGTTATCTCTTCCTACCACATAGGTCCCAAATAGTGAACCCATCTGAGAACAATGTAGTCTTATATAGAACTCATAAATTAAAAACTAAACCCAAAACATGCCCAGTGCTTAGACATTTAACTAAGACCAAACGTAAAAAGAAATTTGTCTTCTGACCAGAGGTCAGATAAACAGGCCAGAGCCCAGTAGCCCCCAATCGCAGCAGCAGGGCTCCTGGGCACACAGAGCTGTTCTCCTACCTTCTTCTAAGGTTTGCCAGAGCGAGAGGAAAATACCAGGCAAGAGGGTGGCATGCCTTCACAATTTCTCTAAATAAGGATCAAGCGGGGACTTCATGTTGGAAATGGTTATCCCTGGAAAAGTTACAAGGGGTACTTTAAAAGTAGCCATGCCTCATCTTTAAGGACCAAGGAGTCACTACAAACAATGCTTACATAAAACGAAGACACAGATGACAGAGTCGTGATAGTTCACGGTTACTACCATGCCATTAAAAAAGTTTTATTTTGGTTGTCGTTTGTGGTTTTGTTTTTTAAAGGAATTAATTCATTTTTATTTTGTGCATGTTTCCCTGCATGTCTGGCCCACAGTGGCCAGAAGAGAGTGTTGGATTCTCTGGAGCAGGAGTTACAGGTGGCTGTGTGTGTCACCATGGAGCAAGGGCAGCAAATGCTCTACTCACAGAGCCAGCTCCCCAGCTCCCTTCAATGCCATCTTAAAGGAAGAAAACTAGAGACTGGCATTCTCGGGAACAACCTGCTATCCCTTTGCCATTTAGTGGAACAACTGCATTAATTACCTCACTGAAGCTTGAGAAGGTCCTTATCAGTTTTGCAGATGACAAGGTTAGGTGAGAGACAATATTCAAAAGGATCCTGGGCTGGAGAGCTAGCTCATCAGTTAAGAACACTGACTACTCTTCCAAAGGACCCCAGTTCAATTCCCAGCACCCACACAACAGCTCACAGCCATCTGTAACTGCAGTTCAGGAGACATGACACCCTCTTCTGTCCTCCACTGGTACCGACCACTGCACGGAGCACAAGCATACATAAAAGCTAAATAGTCACATATGTAAAAACAAACAAATAAAAACCAAATTTTAAATATTTTACAAAATATAATTGTTTTTGCTTTTTGGATATTTTTTTTTTGAGGGGAGGGTGTTTGAGACAGGGTTTCTCTGTGTAACAGCTCTGGCTGTCCTGGATTTACTCTATAGACCAGGTTGACCTCAAACTCACAGAAATCCACCTGTCTCTGCCTCCCAAGTGCTGGGATTAAAGGCATCAGCCACCTGGCCTGGCAAAAAAAAAAATAGTATTTGGGGGCTGGAGAGATGGCTTAGAGGTTAAGAGCACTGGTTGCTCTTTCAGAGTTTCTGAGTTCAATTCCCAGCAACCACATGGAGGTTCACAACCATCTGTAATGGGGTCTGGTGCCTTCTTCTGGTGTGCAGGCATACGTGCAGGTAGAACACTGCATACACAATAAATAAATAAATAGTATTTGGTCAGAGAATAAAGCATGAATAGCAATGAACTTAGACTTTAAGAGAGAGAGCGAAAGCGAGAGGTCAGTATACTGTACACATGAATAAACTGTACAGAGAGAAACACAGCAAACTGGCCTAACAAGACTGAGACTCATGAGACCAGTCCTTTGTTTCTTTTTTTTTTTTTCCTTCAGGAAATTCAATCCTCAGCCACCTTACTAAACAGAAAAACTAGTTCAAGGGAAGGAAGCCAAAATGGCATTACCCAAGAAGAAGCCACATCTGGAGACAGCAGGTACGTTTCAGAGCAGCGATGTGGGAGGGGATTAATTATCCGCAGTTAAAGAGACAGAGATGGTGTGTGAGAGAAATCGATCAGAATGGGAAGGTTAAGTCCAGAGCACTGCAGGAACTGGGGACGTGATGGTCTCTTCAGCGATCTGAGGGCTGTAATGGGGAGCCCTCCCAAACACGTTCTAGTTTGCTGTCATCTCTCCAAACTGCAAACTGCAGCACTCCAGGTCTGGCTTGATAGGAAGAAGGCAAGCAGGACCTCAGGTATTCAAGGGCAGGATGATGACGCAGCCGAGGCTGGAGCGGGGCTTCTTGGCAACCGCATCACCTGGTTGACTCATAATGAACTGAAACCCAATTTAAGCAGTTTTCTCTTGTGACCAGGGTTAACTGCTCTTAGTCAACGCTGTTATCACCAACAGACATCATGTTTCGTATTTGTTGGCTCAAAGTCAGTCCTCACCCTCTAAGATGCCTCTGTCTGACACTGGGCACCAAGAGCAAATCATGCCCACACGAGATATTTAGTAAGTGAGCTGCGTAAATGGTTGACTATTACAGAAACAACAAAAATGTCTGTAATGCAAAAGACAGACACAAAAAAAGTAGCCTTGTCTTGTGCAGCTCCAAAAGAAAAAGAAACAAGAGGCCAGGAGAGATGGCAGGGGATGAAAGCACTTGGTGACAAGAATGACAACCTGAACTGGATTCCCCGATTCTACATGGCGGAAGGAAAGAACTGACTCTCACAAGGCAACCTCTGACCTCCACATGGACCACACATTGTAGTGCGTGCCCCTCCCCCTCTCCTGTACCAAACAAACCAACAAACTGGTTTGGAAAAAAGTAGTTAGAGGGGGCAGATGTCAAGGAAAACTTTCCTCAGGGATTCCTCAATATCAGGACAGAGGGTCCCCGGAACATAAACTCGATTCCTTTAACTGAACAGACTAAGCTGGACGTTGAGTGGGTGCACTTTTAGAATCCATGACAGGGTAACTTCAAGCATCTTAGAGTCAGCAATTCCAGAGAGAGAAGAGAGAGAGAGAGAGCGCTCCATGGTACCATGTGGAGGACAAGACTGCCCCATCTGAGAGGACATCTGTCCTAGACAGTATCCACCCTGCCCCAGCCTGCGCTGCCTCAGGTTATAGGCTGCTGAGCTGACAAGGCAGGCAACAATGGTGGGAGATAGGATGGGAATCTGAGAGGGGGCTGGCTCCTGGCTTGCAGTTTTGTAAACGCTCCTGGTTTGGCTCTGTGTTAGCAGCTTGAGCCTGCAAGGCAGCCCTTTCCACAGCCACCCCACTGTCCAAGTTTAAACAATCACAGCCATCATCTGCTCCAAAAAATGGCAGAGTCCAAGAGGCCTGACATCTGCTGCGGGGAAAACAGAAACCAAGAGAACCCCAAGAATCTGGGTTCTCCCTCTTCCCAAACTGGGCTGCCGTCCTACCCATGGTTTCCTTTTCTCTCGTGCATGACCACAGAAAGTAGTCTAGCACTAAAACAGGATCCCATCTTTTGTTTCATTCCCAACTCGGGCCAATATCAGTGTTCCCTCCAACAAACCTGCAGCTATGGGTGAAACACAACAGCAGATAACCAGATTCCTCCACCTTGCACTTGACAACCATGTGAGCAGAGAACACAACAAGCGTGTGAAACATCTAACAGTTTAAGATGCTTTGCCTTAAAACGCCATCCGGAAAGAAAAAATGAATTTGCTGTCTTTTAAATCCCCAGATCAAGTTCACTTGGGACACGAAACGTGAAATGTTAAGTTAAGCAAAGTTAATATGAAGTTCAACATCTGAACAAATGTTCTCAGAGTGAGCCTAACATCCCTCCCATGAGCCAAGCAAGAGCACCCTGGGGCCACGCTCCATCATACATGTTTCTGCTGCCATATGAAAAAGACCTGCAACTTACAGAAGACATCAGTTTCTGTTCAATAGTCTCAATTTTCCAAATCTTGTTGCTGATCTTCTTTTCCATCGATGAAACCACTACTTAAATGTGTAGTTACTTTGTGCCAGTTAAGGGGGAAAGCATTTACAGTTGTGGAGGTGGCTCGATCAATAAAGCGCTTGCAGCACAAGCATGAACACCTGAGTTAGGCCATGCAGAAGGCCTAATGTGTCGGACCATCAGCCCAGTGTTTCAGAGCCTCTCGGCCTCCCTGAAGCAGCTATTGCCCATAACTGATGGGCTGTTGATGTGGGATTTCCCTCTGTGTGCTGTGATTACCATTAATGAATAAAGAAACTGCTTTGGACCTATAGCAGGGCAGAATTTAGGTAGGTGGGGAAGACGAAACTGAATGCTGGGAGAAAGAAGGGCGGAGTCAGAAGCCATGTAGCCCACCGGAGACAGATGCTAGGAACTTTACCTGGTAAGCCACAGCCACATGGTGATATACAGATTAATAGAAATAGGTTAAATTAATATATGAGTTAGCCAATAAGAAGTTAGAGCTAATGGGCCAAGCAGTAATTTAATTAATACAGTTTCTGTGTGATTATTTCGGGGCTGAGCGGCCAGGAACAAACTAGTGGCCTCCTTACTACAGGCTGCTCCTTCCCTCAAACAGAACCAGTCTCTTAGTGTGAGGTTTCAATTTCTCATAATTACGGGAACCAGATTCCAAAGAAGATCGAGTTTCATATTAAAAGAAACTGCTCTGATGTTGGATAAGAAACTCAAAATATGAGGTTTCTCAGTAGTTGCAGAGAAGTCTAATATGGAGCTGCATGCATGAGTGAGCAGGCAAACATGACGGTGGAAACAGAACAGACAACTACTGCAAATGTATGCACCCGCAGGAAACACAGAAAGCAAAGAGTGCAAACTCCTTAGGTACTGATTTGGGAATTCACGTGCGCAGGTGCTGACCACTGAATGAATGAAAGCTCCTACATGGAGACAGTGGCGGCTTCACCCCAGATCCTGGGAGGAAGCAGGCATCAGTTTACTTGCCAGGAGCAACCACACTAGTTGATTTACAGGCTTTTGGGATTTTTTTTTTTTTTTTTTGAGACAGAGTTTCTCTGTGTAACAGCCCTAGCTGTTCTGGAACTAACTCTGTAGACCAGGCTGGCCTCGAACTCCTTGACTCATTGAGATCCTCCTGCCTCTGCCTCCCTAGTGCTGGATTAAAGGTGTGCACCACCACCACCGCCCAGCGATTTACAGGCTTTACTTAAAATAAAAGCTATCCATTAATAAGAGGGTTTGTTGTTCAAAGATGTGATCCACAGCGCTTAAAGGAGAAGGGGGGATGGGGAGGAGGAGGAGGAGGAGGAGGAGGAGGAGGAGGAGGAGGAGGAGGAGGAGGAGGAGGAGAGCAGGTGGGAGGAGGAGAAAGTGGAGGGGAGAAAGATGTGGGAAAGGAAAAGGGGGAGGGGAGGAAGATGTGGGGGACGAGAAGGGGGAGGGGAGGAAGAGGTGGGAGAGGGGAGGAAGAGGTGGGGGAGAAAGAAGATTGGCAATTAGCTGGATAACTTGAGTCTCAAGTTTGAAGGGAAAAAAAATGACTAGCCCCACACAGCCTGTCATAATTCAGAAAACTCAAAAAGTAAAGATATAAAAATAAAAGGTTCATGTAAATTTGCTTTAGGAAATTTTAAATCTATTATGTAAATACCAGCAGAGTTTTCTCATGAAAATATAGATGTCCCACATCCCAGCTCCCACTATTACACAGAGATGCACGGGGGCGGGGGGGGGGAGTAGAGGATACACAGAGGTGACTGACCTTGAGAAGTCTAAGCCACTCAAATACATGCCTGAATCTAAAGACATGCTGTGCTGTGTGCATGGGTGAGTGCACACGTATGACGGTGGAATGAAAGAAAAACTGTTTGCAAAATTGTTGCAAAAAGAACACAGACTACAAGAAAACATAAAAAAAAAAAAAAAACCAGGGGCTGGAGAGATGGCTCAGAGGTTAAGAGCATCAGCTGCTCTTCCAGAGGTCTTGAGTTCAATTCCCAGCAGCCACATGGTGGCTCACAACCATTGATAATGAGATCTGGTGCCCTCTTCTGGTGTGTACATGTTAACAGAACATTGCATGCATAATAAATAAACACATACATACATACATACATAAATACACAAGTCTTTAAAGAAAAAAACAGCCAAAAGTATATATTCCTACCATGTATATTCCTGCATTAATCCTTGTGGAATATCACAAGACTTTTAAAGTGAACATATCTGGACTCTAAGTCACCGTGGTTCTATTTTTATGTCAGTTTCTTGATGTGTCTTTGTCTTTTTATTATTTAAAAAAAAAGCTAACATAAAAATCCACAGAGAGGGCTCCTAAGATTGTTCAATAGTTACAGGCCTCACAACCTTTGATTGCCAGAACCTGGAGGGGACTCCTGCACAGCTAGGGTGCCCTCCAGACCCCTGATTAGGCACAAACCACACCAAACACCTGTATTCACAGAGATCCTTTATTAAGCAGGGAAGAAAGTGGCTGCTTTCTGACTCTGGCATAAAAACAACAGCAAACGACCCTGCATGTTTAATAAGAAGAAAAGGGAAGGCCTGTGTTAGGAGGGGCTAGGATGTGGTGGTCAAGGAGACAGAGGACAGGGAGACGGAGAAGGGGACAAGAGAGAGGGGCAGGGATATTTGTCCCAGAGAGACCAAGGACTGCCTTTGGATAGAGGGCAAACAGATGTGGCATATGGGGAAACCCACGCTTAAGGATGAGGTATTTCATTTTAATGGTGCATGCTAATTAGGTGAATCAAAGGGGGTTTTGATTGCTGGACTTCAGTAGTCAGCCTCAGGAGGAGAAAATGGTCAAATAAGGGAATGTAATCTAAGGATTTTAGCAAGGAAGAGGGAATGGGAAGAGAGGGTATGGCCTACGAGAACCATGCTCATGCTCAAGCTGGCCAGAGTCCCCTTAGGAATCATATGGTGGACACAGGGAACTGACTCCCAAGGTGGCCTCTGATGGACACACATTCGAATGGCGTACACACACACACACCAGAGAGAGAGAGAGAGAGAGAGAGAGAGAGAGAGAGAGAGAGAGAGAGAGAGAAATATAATAAAAGAAATTAAGAGAGCTAAGCCATTTTGAAGTTACCAATTGGCTGTCACAGAATAAAGGGAAATGAAATAAAAGGCCATTATACTGCTTGCTCCTGGACTGTACATCTTTGTCCTAGGCTTTGGCGGGGTGACACTGCTATTGGGTGCTTGAGAATGTCGCTATGCTTTCACCCACTGTTAACTAAAAATAAATCTGGTAACAGAACCACATAATCCAAGGAAAACAGGCAAACCACAGACACAATAATTCAAAAGTCACAGAATCAGTACATCACATCTGGAAACGACCTTCTACGCTGGAGTTGAACTCTTGCTCAAGTGAAATCTCCCACGGTCCTCTGCAGGACTCCATGCACGTGTGAAGCCTTCCTACACCATCATCCAGCATGCACTAGGCACACGACAAACACATTTGAGATGAACTACCCATGTTTGCTGGACAAAGGAAATTCATTTTAATGTAATAACTTGCAATCTCCAGAGAAAAGATCCCTCTGGCGCTGGTCCTTCAGCAAGGTAATGGTTATTCACTTATGGAGAAGTGGGTAAAGGCTGACCAGGAGGCATGTGATAGAGTCCTCACTGGCTGGGATGCTCTCACCCAGAGCTTGGAGGCAATGGGTTCATCAGAAGTCAGAATGCATGTTCCCACAGAAACCATGTCCACAACGCTTTACTCTCGACCAGCAGCCGAGAGACACGGAAGACCACGTGTGTGAAAATGTTCCACACAGCAACTACTCACCCCAGAGTGGGAACTACCTCCAATGCTCCCCAGGAGAGCGATCCCTTCAAGGTTAGTCTGGGGGACACGTGGGCGAGGACAGAGAGAAACTGCTGGTCCGAGTCTCCTTCTCCTCTTTGCTCACTCACCAAGCAAGATTTATTGATTTACTGATGGTGTTGGGAATGGAACCCAGGGACTCAAATGGCCTACACAGGTTCTACCACAGAGCTACATCCTTAGCCCCAACCAACCATCGTTGGAGGCCTCCTGGATGTCACGCCCCATGCTAGACATGATTTCTAACAAGGAAAGAAAACAATCTAAAGGGTTAGAAAGAAGAAGGTGAAGTGAGAGGGTATATGATAGGCAGGAGGGAAAGGGGGACAGAAAGTCCATTATTGTCTCCCCGTCCCTCTTCTCTGTCTATGCTGAGCCCGTCTAGGTGACGGGAGATGAGAACAGACAGATTTCCAAACGCAGACATGGGGAGAGGTTTGAGTTCTTTGTCCTGATCCTTCTTAAACCTCTTTTAATAAATCTTCATAACTTACATGGGATAAGTAAAGAATGCAAAAATGTGGGTGGGGCCGAGGGCCAGCAAACACTGAAGAAGCAACCTGACTTACGGAAGGACTTCTCACAACTCTAGAATGCAGGAGTTGAGGCTGCACCTAAAATTAGGAAAACCTACTCAGGGCACAGGTGAGAGACGCCACACTGGATGCTTAACCTTACAATCACCAAGGATGCTCCGGCGCAGATCCAACTGCACCCACGGTTTTCAAGAATATACTTTCTTTTCTGCTGTGATGGCGCCCTGGTGTCTTCCAAGGTGTGTGGGGAAGGGCAGGGGGCACGGGGCTGGTTCAAAGTTCAGGTCCTTTACAAAACTGCCGTGATAAAACCTACTCACATCCTCCCATACTGCCTAGATCATCTTTATGCTAATTCTAGTAATACATATAAATATTTTATGAAGTACAGTAGAGATGAAAACTTTTCCCAAGTATTTTCTACCTATGATTACTTGAATCAAGAATTACAGAAGCCATGGTTACAGGTATTCTTATTCCATACCCAAGCGTTCTGTAGTTCTCTCTACAGAGGATGGTCACAATACTCTAGCTAGCCACTTTTATAGTTTGTAATTTATTTATTCAGTTTTTAGTTTTCTGGGTATGGGTGGTCACCTTGCATGTCTATCTGTGCTCTGTGTACATGGCTGGAAACCTGAAGAGGGCAGGGGTTACAGATGCTTATGAACAGCCATGTGGGTGCAGAGAACCAAACTGGTCCTCTAGAAGAGCAACCGGTGCACTTAACCCTTGCGCCATGCATGGCCCCAGCCCAGAAGCTGGTGTAGGACAATGGTCTGTATTCTGTCAATTAAATTTTAAATAAATGCTGATTGTCCAGTGGCCAGGCAGGAAGTATAGGCGGGACAACCAGACAGGAAGTAGAGGCAGGTCAATGAGAACAGAAGAAGCCCATTCCTCTACAGTCCTGACCCGACCACAGAAGCAGCAAGATGTGACTGCCTGGCCAAATAAGGTATCGAAAAAGGTACTGAGCCACGTGACTAACACGAATAAGAATAATGGGCTAATATAAGTTGTAAGAGTTAATAAGAAGCCTGAGATACTGGGCCAATCAGTTTATAGTTAATGTAGACCTCTGTGTGATTTCTTTGGGATTTAACGACTGTGGGGACCAGGTAGGACAGAAACCCCTCCAACAACAAGAAGCCACATCTAAATCATTGTCCTTTACAATGTGAATTCCAATGGTCCTGCAAGGTGACAGCAGGGCGGAGCTAGAAACGGGATGGAAGTCAGTACAAGGCCTTCCGGGTTGGAAGGGAGATGGCAGGCGGGCTCCGAGTAGAGACCTGGATGGAGCCATAGAAGAGACCAGTTATTCTTACGGGAAGGCCGCCTAAAGCAACAGCAAGGGGTATGGGGGGGACACCAGAGTTCACCTAGAATGTTCAGAGAGTCAGCACCCAAGGCCAAAGGGGACAAAAAGTGACCCCACTGGAAAACCACTATAAAACCAAAGCACAAAATAGAGCCTGACCCAGAATAATACAGGGTTTGTTGTTGTTGTTGTTGTTTTGTTGTTTATTTTTCATTGCTGCACTGATATAGAGGGGGAAGGTAGGCAGAGAAATTACACAACATCAGCATGACTTTCTGCTTGTTCAGGTCACCCCGCCTTCCCCCAAGTCCCTGGCCCTTGGTCAGTTCACCCCGCCTTCCCCCAAGCCCCTGGCCGCTGTCCACTCTCCTTTTAAAGTATGCTCTGGTCCCTCACAGGCTTCCATTCTGGTCCTCCTCCTGCCAAGTTAGCAATGACCTTCTGAGGCTTCCTCCTTGTCTAACCTGCCCCTGAACCAGTGTTCTGGCGACTTCTCTCCTCTCTTGTGGAACAGATGGATTCCTTCTGTGCAACCTCCTCTAGTCCCAAAGCATAGGGACTCTTTCAGCCTGTGACTCCAGAGTCCACAGCTGGCCCCTGTCACTTTCTGGTGACTGGTAAAATCTTGCAACTCCAGATAAAAGATAAAATCTTGGATTAAGGGACACCATGCAGAAACACACTGGAAACTGTCTACTCTTAGTCGGGGAGGTCACCTGTACCCCTCTAAGAGATTCCAGTGCAGAGAAAGCTGACTCAAAGGCCAGAGCAAGGTTTTGGAGCAGACATACATGTTGCCACATCCCAGCTGTGTGACAGGTTGGGGATCTATTCTGAACATCAGTTTCCTGTATAAAGAAGGGAGCGATGGTGTCTATTTTTTTTTTTTGAGGGGTTTTATAGATTACAAAAACAAACAAACATATAGATCTAACCTAGCCTCTCTGGAGGGCTTGCCAGTGGGGAGTCACTGGGCCACTGTGGCTCTACTCTACCCCCACGGTCACAGGGCTCACGAAGCGCCTGAGTGACTGACAATGAATAAGGCCAGGCAGGCTCGGCTGGTGCGGAAAGCACATGTCAGGCCCGCCACTGAACCGCCCACGTTCCAGCACGGTACAGTCTAGGTGCTGTAAGGTTTGGCACCCTGAAAGTGATGCCCCCTGGATCTCAAGGGTTGTACATTTCGCCAAGAGGAAGTGGAAGGGGCTGAGCAGCACAGGATAGCCCCCCCAGAAGACCACTGAGCCCACTGTGTGCCCAGCTTACACCATCCTTGGTGTGGGATGCACCAATCTCACAGCTGTCCAGCGTGTGACAGCCACTCCTGTGTTTGTGGATGCTGTCATGAGACTATTGAAAACTATGAGGTCACTGCATTTTTCTCACTACTATTAATAGACATTTTATGTTTTTCAAATTAGTTATTTATTGTGTGGGGTTATTATAGGGTGGGCAAAGGTCAGAGGACAATCTGCAGGAGGTTTCTCCTGCTTGTGAGTTCAGGACTGAATTCAGGCCCACAGGCTTCATAGCAAGCTCCTTTACTTCCTAGACAATCTCACTGGCCCGATGTATTTTTATAATTATTGTAAAACTGTAGCTCATCTTTATTTTTTATATACATGCTGCCACGTGCTACATGTAATGGAAATACGATTTTTCTGTGCTTCTACATGCCACCAACGTGCCAGATGTGGAGTTGATGTTTTGTGTTATCCAAAGCCTGACTCCCTTCCTACGTCAGAAAAGCATTAACTGCAAAAACGAAATCCCAGATAATCATTTCCTCATTGACTCTCTAACCTAAAGTGTAGGAACAAGACTCAGCCCGCCAGCTCTACCCAGCAAGTCCACCCTAGCTCCTAAATCATTTTAAGGAGCATGAACGCGGCCCGAGATGGCTTGCTGAGTAAAGGTGCTTCCCACTCAGTCTGATGACCTGGGTTCTTTCCCCAGGTTACATGATGCAAGGAGGGAGAGAACTGAGTCTCCCAAAAATTGCCCACTCACCTCCGTACATGCACTGTGGCATGCCTACCCCGCCCCTGCAATAAATAAATATAATTTTAAAAGTTATATAAAGTAAGAAGCATCGGTGAAAACTATATACAAAATCTGTGTCAGGGGTTGGGGTGGGAGGCAGTTGGGGTGGTGGTCCTGTCTTATGTCACTGGTGTGGGCAATGTAGGATGTGGGACCTATGGTCATAGCCCTCAAGGTGGTTGTGATGTTCCTTGGGCCAGTCTAACAACACTGTCCTAGAGGACAGGATTCCATGGCAGGTCCTGGGATTTCCCAGAAAGACTATGAGCTACCTAATACCCAGTCCCAGAAGAAAGGGAGGGAGGGAGAGAGGGAGGGAGGGAGGGAGGGAGGAGAGAGAAAGGAAGGGAGAAGAGAGAGGGAAGGAGGGAGGGAGTAGAGAGAGGGAAAAGGAAGGAGGGAGGGAGGGAAGAAGAAGAAAGAACTTCTCCCTCTGATTAAAGCAGAGATTTATGTTGCGTACAAATTCAACTTGTAACTGATATTTCACATCAGGTAACAGCTTATTGTTTTGGTCAAAGCCACTGTTAAGTTTTCAGAGCACACACAGCAATGAATCATTTCAGTCAGAGTCCATAAGTTGCTGAGCCAGAGGTTCTTGGCATTTCTGAATCATTTCTTGAAATTAACGAAAGGATGAACATACTACCATAGTGTTTTTGTAGTGATGATCTATGATGTGGGTCAGGCTGAGGCAGGAGGATGCAGAGTTGGAGGCTAGACTAGGATAAACTGAAAATTCAAAGCTAGCCTGGGCTACAGAAACAAGACCCTATGGCAAAAAGAACCAAAGACTAAAAGAATAAGATTTGTTTTTCCCAATCAGACAGAAAGACACAATGCCTCGTCCCTCAGAACACACCTATGGGCTAAGAGATAGCTCGGTGGCTACAAAAGATCTGAGCTCCGGTGCCCAGCGTCCACATCTACCTGCAGCTTGAACTCTAGGAAGCTCTGACGCCCTCTTCTGGCCTCTGCAGGTTCCTGCACACACATGGCATACACTCACATGGAGACACACATACACATAAATGAAAATAATTTTCTTTAAAAAAGCATTATTGTATATTTGACAGCTGATCACATCAAAAGCCCTCTAAAAAACAAACAAAAAAAACTTGTTTTTTTTTTTTAGTGCTGAGTTTTGATCTGACACACTCATCTACTCAATGAGCTACATGTCCAGCCCTAAAGCCTAAGCTGGCTTTCCTGTTTAATACAGTGATGCTGCTCCATTTAAAGGGGTCAGCGAGGAGCAGAGGCTTCTGGTGACCTGACAGAACAGAGCAGCAGCGAGCTTTGATGGAGCTCTGACTGGCTCCAAATGGAAGCGCATTTTGCTTTTAGCTACAACCAACAGCTATTTTCACTTTAGTCACCATGGACAGTGCGCTGGTCTCCTAGTATCTGTAACTAAACTGGATCAAAGTCTATACTAAACGTTCCTTTTGCTTTATTACCAAGACATTTACCAATGCTCTTTAAAAAGTCTTTCCGGTGGGCTGGGCGGTGGTGGCGCACGCCTTTAATCCAATCCCAGCAAAGGGGCTGGCAAGATGGCTCTGTGGGTAAAGATGCTTGTCAGTAAACCTGAAGAACCGAGTTCAACCTCCAGAACCCACATGGTGGGAGGAGAGGACTGCCTCCCACAAACTATCCTGACCTCTACATACATGGCAGCCAACACACAGACCACGGTGGGGGGGGGGGACAGAATGTGCATGCGCGCACACACACGTGTAAGAAACTGTATAAATAGGAAACTTTCAAAGAGTAAAAACTATTATTTTTAAATGTTTTTTAAAGAATAGAGAAAAGTAGTCAGGCAGTAATGGCAGTACACACCTTTAATCCCAGCACTCTGGAGGCAGAGGCAGGCAGATCTCTGAGTTTGAGGCCAGTCTTGTCTACAGAGAGATTTCCAGGATAGCTAGGGCTACATGGGGGGGGGGGAACCCATCTCGGGGATATAACAACAACAAACTATAGAAAAGTAGTTTTTCAATATCAAATAACAGAAGCAAATTTAAAACAGGAAAGTGCTTAAAAAAAAAAAACAAAACAGAATCAGAAAAATAAATTGTTTGAAAACAACCCCAGTTCCAGAACTGACTGCTTTTTTTTTTTAAACAGGTATAACAAACACAGACGTATCACCTTCTTCACTATTCAAGAGTAAGATGGGAGTGGGAAACCTTTTCACACAAAGGACTAGTTTGTCTAGGAGCCAGACTTACAGTTACATCATCGGCACAAGGCCACGCAGTTTTGGCCATTTCCTCTTCTCTCTATAACCACTCAACACCAGCGATGCTAAGCAGTCAGGCAGGTTGCAACCTGCCTGACCCACAGAAGTGGAGGCTCTTTCAGGGTATTTCAAACTAAGAGTGACTCACTGGGGGTGGGGGTGGGGACACAGGTTGCTGCTAAATTGAGATCGTCTAAGAGTTCCCCGTCTCTGAACAGACAGTGAGCCTAGAAGGGTCAGCACTGAGCTTCTACTTTGGATCTTGGAGCCATCATCTTACGGAGTCCAGAAAAGCACATATACCGACAGGGGCACACAGTCCCACCAGACATGTCCTTCAGGGCCTTATCAGGGACAGTGTTATTCTGGGAAATTTCTAGAGTGACCCTATAGCTGAGGGAACACTGCGTCACTCAGACGGCCATCACTAAACACTTGCCTACACAGCGGGTTCCCCCCAGCCTTCCCTGTCTTCACAGTGGGCACAGGCTGCTGACATGGGTGCAACTCTTGAGGTGGTACAGTTAGCAGCTACCTGTTTTTAACCCCGGGCATTTGCACTATCAGGCATGGAGACCTGTGTGTCTCACGTGGAAGGTGTCGTCACCTGACTGGGCCCTTCCTTACTACAGTTTCCCACTTAGTTCCTGTAACGCAGAGGAACCGGAAACTGACCCAAAGGAGGCAGTTTCTTGGCACCTGGCCATGGGCCCTTTAGTCGTCTCTGGCCAAGTACTGTTTAACTTCTAATACCACTTAAAATGTTATCACATATTTACTTAGCTCTGCAGTTTAGAACAAACCAACCAAACAGGACAAGCCAGTCTGAATTATACAAAGTACCAGGAAGCCGGCCGCCCGTGGGATGGGCAAGTCAGAACAAGGGCTGAGGGAGCCAAAGCACACTACACCTGAAGGCAGCATCTCTCCTCCGACCTCACTTCTGTCCTAGAAGTGTCTTTACAGCTAAAAAGTGGGGCGCCCAAACACCAATGAAGAGGCTTAGTGAGGCCACAAACATGGACAGAGCTGCTGCCAGCCAGTTCCTGTGAGACAAAAGGCATTTAGTGTTCGAAATCTGCACACCCCCTGAATAGCTCTTCCGTGGGTCTGATAACAGTAAAAAGCATTCTGAAGGGATTGTCAGTCATTAGTTTCTTCTTCCCCAACCAGCACGCTATCAGCTTAAGTGCGGGCCAGGGGCCAGGGCTCCAGTTTTCCCAGCCTTCTTCCTCTTCCGACCTGCCGAAATTGTCTTAGTTTCATGCATACACTTGCTGAAGGATTTTTACATGGAACACCTTCCTGAGTGTTGAAGAGGCAGCAAAGCAGTGGAACTGGTAATATTTTGCAAATATCCCCGTAGAAGCTAATCTGAGGATGATCCAGAAATGAAACCACAGCCATTCTAACCCAAAGACAAAAGACTTCCGGAGATGGTATCTGAGGTGTTCGCCAACTGACATCACTTTGTGGAGATCGTAATGGCTTGTAATGTTTTCAAGTCTGTTATACGTCAACTGGGAAAAGTTAGGGAAAAAACTACAGTTATGTTTTCCGTCTTAATTGCAGACGGTGGTCACACAAACACGCGAATCACGGGCATTATTGACAAAATTACAAGCCAAGCACTGACGTTCAACAAAAGAAAGGCTGCCGTACGATGGCTTCAACCTAGAAACATAAAAAGCTTACTAGTTACAAATAGGACTGAAGCATAAATAATATTTAAAATATCTATTAAAAATGTTGGGCTTCCAGGCACAGTGGCTGATAATCTCAGCATTTGGGAGAGCAAAGTGGGAGGAGGAACGTCAGAGTTTGAGGCCAGCCTGGGCTACCTAGGGAGTGATATGTCAGTCAGCCTGGGATACAGTATTTCAAATTTCCCATTTCAAATTAAGCAAATAAAAATAGGAATACTATAGAACTTAATGCGTGGGATTAGGGTTCTTCCCTACATACTCAATTCTAAAAGGAAGTGGGGGGGGGCATGGGATATCATATAGGCTAACTTTAAACTCTGTATGCAGCCTAGGATAACCCCGAACTTGTGGCTCCTTAGACCTCAATGTTCTGAGTGCTAGGATTACGTGTATGTTCAATCTATGTTCAATCTACAGGGAGCTAGGGATTGAAACCAGGGCTTTCTGCAGGATAGTCCAATCAACTGCATCTCCAACTAAAGTATACCCTCCTTAGAAAGGCTTTTTAAAAAGCAATAATCAATTTGTTCTTCCCTATTTCTGATACTAGATGTTACATGATTCAGAAAAAAAAATCACGGTGGCACATATGAAACCAATCAGGAGGCTGAGATAGAAGGGTCAGGAGTTCAAGGCCATCCTGGGCTACGTGAGATCCTTTTATCAAAACACAAGTATTAAAGAAGCACACACCTTTAATCCCAGCACTCTGGACTCTGGAGGCAGAGGCAGGCAGTGAGTTCAAGGCCAGCCTGGTCTACTGAGCTTCCAGGACAGAGAAACCCTGTCTTGAAAAACCAAACAATCAAGTATTATAAACCAGTTTTGAAGAGATAAAAGAAAAAGTAAAGCCCCCAAATGGGTGGCAGAGCCCATTTCTGGAGAGCCTATTATTTAGATTTATTTTATTTTATGTGGTATGAGTGTTTTTGCCTACACGCATGTGCAGCACCTGGTGCCGCAGGTCAGAAGAGAACATCAGATCCCTTGGATCACAGCTGTAAACCACCGTGCGGGTGGGTGCTGGGAACTGAACCCAGGTCCTCTGCAAGAGCCAGGGCTCCTAACCACCAAGCATCTCTCCAGCCCCTTGGTGAGCCTACTAAAAGTACCTTTTTTAACGTTTGATTACTATGATGAGGATGGAGATAATGAAGAGGGGGATCGGAAACAAGGTCTGGCCAGACAGACTCGGCTCTCCTCAAACTCCCAATCCTCCTGCCTCACCTGCCTAACAGGCCCCCAGCTTCATTTCGTCTTTGATAAGGCAGAATTGCTGTCACTAATCAGGAACATTCCATCCCAAAGAGCAAGAATGAGCTGGGAAGGCTGACCAGCAACAGGTCTGCCCCACGCTGTGAAACCCTGAGTTCAGCCCCTAGCGCGGGAAGGAGAAAAGTATAAAATAGAAGGGGGAGGAGTGGGCACCTAAGTAGAGAAACCACCACACCGTGGTGTGAATCATCTCAGTCACCCTTCCCTGCAGTGCTCCCCAGATCTGCCTCCTGTGCTCCGCCTTTAAACCTGCCACACCCCCAAAACAAACAAACAAACAACAGTAACAAAACCCACCATAAATGAAAACATCTAGAAGCCTTCTCTTTTGTCAAAGAAACTCAAGAAAGTATCTGGACAGACAGACCCAAGGCCACATCTTCACGGGGCCTCTTTATGATGTGAGCATCACTCTACAGGGCCCCTAGCTTATTCTGTCTGTCCTGGTACAAGCATTTATGATCTCACACACACAAACCCTCAGAGAAGTAGGTCTTCCTCCCAGAGTGTCAAACCTGCTGGACAAAGGTTGGATTACCAATCTCCCGTGGCACTGTTTAAAACTAATTAAATCAAAAATCCGGGTGTGGTAAGATCACTCCTGTAATCCCAGCACTCGGGAGGAGGTGGAAGCAGGTGGATCCAGTGTAGCTTGGTCTACAGAGTGAGCTCTAAGTCAGCACGGGTTACCCAGTGCCACCCCATATTCAAAGAAAAAGTGGTAGAGAGAGACGATCCGAATTTAATCAGAACTGAAACAAAAGGAAACAAAATCCAGAAACAGGTTGTGAGGAGAGTGGGGACAACAGTCTTAAAGGCGTATTCTAAAGTCCTCCCCTTCCGAGAACCAGGAGAAAAAGGACTGCATGCTCCCATCTCTATCTAACCTTCTCGCCAAAACTCCCACTGCTGCCTGGCGGGTTTCCAAAGGCCCAGCAGAGCTGGCACACATTCCAATACAGTTATTCAAAATATGTTAATGAGGTTAGCCCAGGGCCCACATCACACACACCTCCTTCCTTTGCTCTGTGGGAAGTGAACCTGCGCAGACTTAAACAGGCGTGCCCAACACTTGCTAGGCAGGATGACGGACGCTGGCTGGACAGCTGCCAGCCTAGGACAAGCTCTTAGGAGGAACAGCTCCTGGTTTTCCTTTGGGGATCAGTCACCGGCCTTCACACTTTGCTCTACTGGTATAAAAAGTCATTAATGATTTACTTTCCTTGAAATTACCCTAGAGATTTCAAGGCCCCGGATAAGGACGGCAAACTTTTCAAATATGTCTCAGTGAACTGGGCTGCATCTGCAAAGGAAGAGATAGGAGGAACGGCTACACTCTGCGCAGACAGTGGTGCAGGGACAGCAAGGGACAGCACCATGACAGTGAAACACAGCCCACGGTATCTCCTGAACCCAGCAAGGCTGGGGGACACAGTGAAACCACAAAACAGCCAGACACTCTGCTCATTTAGGCTACGTGTGAGAACTCGGGCTGTCCTAAAGCGGTCGATCCTCCTTTCCCTGCCTCCCCAGAGAAACATTTGCTTTGGTCTGAACAGACATTCCAGGCATAGCCTGCATTTCAGAGCCCAAGCTAGGCAGCTTCATTTGCAGCAGGAAAGCACTGCTGGGGGAAAGGAAAAAAAAAAAGGCAAGAAGAAAAGAAAATTTCACCACCTCCCTCAGGCTTTAAACGTGTTAGACCTCCGTGTTAGACCTTACACTCCAAGGTCTTGGATTTCAAAAGCTCAAGCAGAGTTGGAAGGTGTGAGCGCAGAACTGCACACCTCTCCAAGGTGACTCATCCTCACATGCTCAAGATTAAACACAGCACTGAATCCAGCACCAGGAAGAAAGTTCTCCTCAGGGGCAGAAAGGTGTGTGGGATTTCCAAAAGTATGCTGGAGTAGGATCATCTGTGTGGGTCAGGTGAGCAAATCCCACACACAACTTACTTCCTACTCCTGGGAGAGCACAAACACCATGGAGGCGCAAGCCTTCCTGAAACGAGTTTGGACAGAGTCCTGGGGGTGAGCCATGTGATGTGGGGGCTGGGTGGAGATGCCAGGGGTGGGCTACATGGCAGGGGTGGGCTACACTTACACTGCTGCAGGCTAGAATCTGAGCGTGGATATACCCGCAATCACAGCACTGGAGAGGACACCAAGATCAGGAGTTCGAGACCTGGGCTCCAGTGGTCTGTTCTACAGTGTGTGGCAGTCATCTGTTTTTAAACACACGTAGCAAATAAAAGAGGCAAGTTGGGATGGATATGTGATATTACAACTACTTTGGGGGTACCTAAAAAAGGCTCTTCTCATGTAGAGGCTAGAAGTGAGCAGAGAGGATGGAAGAACGTGCAGGCTGGGAGGAGCCTCCAGCGGCATATCTGGAAGCCGAGTTCTGGTCCAGCCCTGACTGCTGGAGCAAGTGGTCTTGGACAGAGAATGTTTCCTATGCTTACATTTCCTATACGCCTCATTTTTCTCATTAAGAATAGGAGGAGGGTCAGGGTGTGGTTCAGTGGTGAGGTGCTTGTCTTGAAATGCAAGGCCAAAGGTTCAAGCCCAAGTACTGAAAAGAAAAAAAAAAGTGTGGCGTTTTAGACAGTTATGATGGTACACAATCACAGCCCAAGCATTTTGCAAATCTACCTGGAAACTACCTG
This sequence comes from Microtus ochrogaster, assembly GCF_000317375.1. Lineage (NCBI taxonomy): Eukaryota > Metazoa > Chordata > Mammalia > Rodentia > Cricetidae > Microtus > Microtus ochrogaster. The sequence goes on from NW_004949149.1 coordinate 118,382, forward strand.
GAAATCTACCCTGGAGCATGCAGTGAGATTCCACAGGGAGCTGGAGGCCAATCTGTCAACAGCTTAAACAACTGTCTCCAAAAAATAAAATAAAATAAAATGCTGGACCTAGTGGCACATGCCTGCGGCACCACCCAAAATGCAAGAGGACTTTCCCAAATCTGAGGTCAGTCTGAAGAGTTCTACATGAAGAGTTCCACGCCAACTAGGGCTACCTAATGAGATCCTGCTTTAAGGAAACAAAAAGGATAAAAAAGAACAATATAATTTTTTCTCCAGTCATAAAAATAAGAAAAATGGGCCTTTATTGTGTGTGTGTGTGTGCGCGCGCGCGCGTGGGGGTGGGTGTGGTCACCATTCATCTTGTTCCCTGAGTCTCTTACAGGCCTGGCGTTCACTGACTATGGTAAGCAAGCTGGCTGGCCAGCGAGCCCTGGGAGCCATCAGCCTCTGAGGCCTCGGTGCTGGGACTGAAAGCAGGAACCACTCCAGGCAGCTTTCCTCATGGCTTCCGGGAAGGAACGCAGGCTCTGGTGTCTGCGAGGCCCTTTGCTGCCTGCACCTTCACCCAGTCCCTGCACTTTATCTCTTTCTTCCATCATTTGCTTTTACTTGAGGTGCTTCAGACTTAGAAAACATGTGGTTTACAGAAACAAGAAACCTCGTATGAGAACAGGCAGAACCGCGTTCAAGACAAGAACTTACTTTAAAGATGAGAAGGTGTTTAAAGATACGGCTCAAGCTGCCCCTGGTCCAAGCTCAGGCTTCTCACCAAATATCTAACTTCCCAAGTTGGAACTAAACACACTTGCTTAAAAAAAAAAATACATAATTGGAGTATCTTCTACCTGCTTAAAAGTTACTTGACATCTCTGATGGTTCCATGTTTCACTCACTTTATGTAAACTGAATCCAGGCCATAGGAATGGACCAGCAAACAGGCCAAGTCTCTGATTTCAGTTAAACTCTAATGCAGACTGGCAAGTGGAGAAACAACCAAGTAAGTAATAACCTAGGAAGCAAAGGAAAGTTGCTGGGTCATATAGATGGAATTTTAAAGGTTCAGATGTACTGGGAATATTAAGATTTTAAGAGCTAAGGCAGGCATGGTGGAGCATACCTTTAATCCCAGCACTTGGAAGACAGGAACAGGACGATCTTTGGTGAGTTTGTGGCCAGCCTGGTCTACACAACCAAGGCTGCACAGTGAGACCGTGTCTCTGTCTCAAAATAATATTAATTAATATCACCTAAAATCAAATACCAATATAGTATGAACTTCAGTCAGTCTATGTACATACTCTATTCAAATATAAATAGCTATGAAATCATAAACATGTTATAGGACTAAATACATTATAGTTCAAGGGTAATTCTAATAAAGAAACAATTCCTCTGGGCTACATAAGCCCCTGTGTGGGGAGGGGAGGAGAGAGAGAAAGAGAAAGAGAGAGAGAGAGAGAGAGAGAGAGAGAGAGAGAGAAAACATTTCTCTTTAGTAGCTTACAAAGTCACAAATCTGCTAACCTTACAACCTTTAATCTCTGTGCTAAACACCTCCAAAAGAGCACCGAGTGTCAGCACTTTGTCTGACGGGTCATAAGCCGTCATTTCCCAGTAGCACTTAGCTGACTTCCTGATCAGCCTTCCCCCTGTAGTAAGCACTAGGACCCGTTCTCCGGGGGTCCCTGGAAACCTCTACCTCTAGGTTAAATTTACATGGAATAGAGTAGACTCCAAAAGTAAAACTAGATTAAGGCCAGTAAGAAACATCTAGCAAGCACATGACCACAGCAACATCCAAAAACAAGGGTATAAAGTCACCTGGGAGAAGCAAACACTCCTGTGTGTAGCCTTCTGTGCCTAGAGAAGAGTAGAAGCCATGGAGAGCGTCTTCCCGGGTTACCACCAGCACACAGCAGCAACCCTCCTGCTCGTTTCAGCAGCTAAGCATCTACTGACCCAACTCACTTGCTCTGAGCAGTGCACGGGTGTGGCCTCCACCTCCCCTAATGACAATAATGATCCTCAGCACTTGCAAAGCAGAAATGAAGATGCGCGGAGATCTCGTAGGCAGATGGGTATGGTCCTTAAGAGGATGGAGTGTTCCTGGGTAAATAAGTGAAGGAGGAGAGGGGAAACGGAAGGTAGAAAAGGGAGAGGGAAGATGGGGAAAGTAGTGAGTGTGACTGTATAGTGGCAAGAATTCCAAGGAGCATTGTGAGCAGAAAAGCAAAGATGTTGGTGCCAAAATGGAAGGAGCTATTAAGATGGATCGTTTAATAAAGGTGGTGACACCAAGCACCTCCCAAATTATAAACATCTCCCAAATCATTATTGATATCTTTGATCAATATCTCCCCGTGAGGCAACTGAACAGAATGTTAAAATTCTCCCAAGGAAATACTATATCAGCAACAACGAAAACCAGTCTTCCAGATAAAGACCGAGTTCATCAGGACACAGCAGGAAGACAATTCCCTCACTCCCCTGCTGGGTGAAGCAACCGTTCTTACCTGCTCCACTTCTTAGGTGATTTCCTACAACAGGCGGGGTCTCCAGAGCTCTCATTCTCTATTGTGGATTTTAGATTATACACATATATAAACGATAGTTGGAAAGTAAGAGTTTTGACGTCTGTCACTAAGACCAAGCACTTTGGTGCTCTTTCTAAACCAATCACATCTCAAAAGCAGAAAGGAGGACAAGCCAGTTTTATATTCACCAGGCAATGGGAAAGGTATTTGAATTCTGAACTATTCCAGGAGATAATGTCACTTTAATAACACTCTTTCAAATTCTATAACCAGAATAACCAGTACTGTGGTGAAGAACTAATCCCCCTTCATCTCTCCTCCTCATCTCTAAGCCATCCACAAAGTCTGCACCCTCTTCTGAATGGAACACGTTCTTGTCTGATGGATGTCAACTTAATACCTTCTCTGGCTCGACAACTTTTGAGGACTTAGCAATACTTAGGTACTTTTTAACAGTCTAATCATTCTGAAAATTCTCCTTTAGTTTTGTCATCTTCTAAGTACATCCTTATGGAGGAATACTTTTGATGTCAATTACAACCAAAAAAAAAGAAAGAAAAAAGGCAAAACTAAACACCTGTATTTCCAAAACTCCCATATTCCCCTCATCTCAAAGAAACAAGAAAAAATAACTCTGAGAGTCGATTCTACCTTCTCATCCCAATGTAAACAATATTTTTATTAGATCTTTGTTCTTTTCCCCTTTGCACTAAGATCAATATCTCCCCAAGTATTATCTGAGGCTCACCTCCATCAAATCATCAGGTGGACCAGGGTTGGTTTTTAACTGTGGGATCCTAGGGCTGGAGAGGTGACTCAGCTATTATGTGCTTGCTATGGAGGCCCTGAGTTCAATCCCCAGCAGTCACAGAAAATAAATAAGTAAAAAGCCAGGTGTGGCAGTGTGCACCTGTCACATTAATGCTGGAAAACCAGAGCAGGGGGATTCCTGGGCTCTACAAACCAGCCAGTCTAGACGATTAGTGAACTCCAGGTTAGTGAGAGGTCCAACCTCAAAAAAATAAAAAAGTAAGGTGGAGAGAGAGTGAGGACATTGACGGAGACCTTCATCTTCCATCTGTACCAGTGCACACATGTGTGCACATACACAAATATGTGTATCTACAAACCCCACAGACAAACACAAAATAGACAAATATATTTGCTTTTCTAAAAACAGAGTCCCTTTTCTTTGTACGTGTATGTGTGTCTATGTCCAGATATGTACAAGCCACAAGGGTCATGTGGTCAGATCCCCTGGAGCTGAGCTGCCCAATGTGGGTGCAGGAAATGAAACCCAGGCCTTTTGGAAGAGCAGCAAGTAAGGGCGCTTCTTGATAAGCACCCTCTCCAGCACAACACTTGGGGTTTTGTGGGGTGTTTTTCTTTTTATTAATTTCTGGACCCTTACCTGTACTTACTAAAGTCATCAGGTGGGGGAAGGAAATAAAAACAGCAAGGCTGCACTTTAGAAGTGACACAGTGACGTCATGAACATGGAAATTTGAGGGCCACTACCTCAAACCTTCCATTTCCCCAAAACAAAAGGAGAACAAGGACTCTCCCAAGTCCTAACTTGGGGCCACATTACATTTGAAATCCCGTGCTGGGTCTCTTCGCCTTCCATTTAAAACACAGGTAGAAGAGACAAGCAAGTTTGGCGAGCACAACTCCTACCCTACAAGAGCAGCAGTGCAGACTGGCTGGCCCAGCTCTGTGGCGACTGCCAATTACAGTAGCCAGACCAGCAAGAGGGCTTGATTACATGTAATTTATAAAAAGTAAACAAGTTGGGCGGCGTATGAACAGTGACTGGTGACCTTCCAGCCAGGAGGTAACAAAGAGCACGATCGATGACTCAGCACCCCCACCCCCCACCCAGACAACAATTGCCTGTGCTCTATCTAGGAGAGTGAGGCAAATGAGCATCAGGGTTGATCTGAAGGACAACAGCTCTTTGGACAGAAGCTCTGCCTTGCACAGTCTTTCCCAACCTTAGAGTGTTCGAAATACACACACAGAAATGACTGGTCTTGTCGTTCTGACCAGAGTGAAGAAACGCTTTGACTCTAGGGTCACAACTGAACCCTGCACCTTCTAGAATTGCAGCTTCTGGTGGAATCATGGGACAGAAACCCAACAGATAACACGGGGGAGGGGCTGCTTACCGTGGCACGCTGACAGTCAGGGTCGGGCAGTGGTGTGTTGTGGGGCTGGGCTGTACAATACAGGTTTGGTCCTGATACCACCTCCCTCCAGACGCTACAAGAGACATCCGCCTTCAGACACAGCAACATGTCCTGTACCTGGGTAAAACGGCCTCCCCACCTCATACCACACTGAACCCTTTATGGGGAAACATCTCGAGAAACAGGCTTGTTAGTAAGCCAGCTCATGGAGCGTATTTTTGAAATCATAAACATCGCAATGATTCTTGCTTTTAAATATATATAAGGTAGTCTTGTAAGCATATATAAGGTAGCAAATATATACGTTTTTAGGCATATCCTAATTTTCTGAGAACTGTTCTATTCCCAGGGACCAAACAGTGACATCTCAGGATTGCTTGTGAGCTACCTGGGTGATGACAAAAGTGCCACATAACTGAGCTGAGTGACCTTTTTGCCACTGTCCTGATCTATCAGCTGACGTATGCAGTGGGACTTTATCTGCAAAGCATTTCTGTCCACTCAACAATCAGTGTATCCATGAATGAATGGTATGTATACAAAAGGGGCAGTATCTGGTGACCAAGATAGTTTAATAGAGCTTAGAATATATTTACATTACAAAATATATTTTTGCTTACCCTGCCGCTGTGTGTGTATATTCATATATTTTTGTAATTTTTGCAAGAGTTGGTTCTCCCTATTCATCATATACTCCAGGGATCAAACTGAGGTCTTCAGACTTTAGGTAACTGCTCTGTGAAGGTTTGAAAGAAAATGGGCCCCCAAAGGAGTGGCACTATGAGGAGGTGTGGCTTTGTTGGAGGAAGTGTGTCACTGTAGAGGCGGGCTTTGAGATCTCATATATACTCAAGCTCAAAAGAACACCCAGTGTCTCAATTCACTTCCTGTTACCTTTGGATCAAGATGTAAGGCCTCTCAGCTCCAGCACCATGTCTGCCTGTGTGTTGCCTTGCTTCCCGCCATGATGATAATGGACTAAGCCTCTGAACTGTAAGCAAGCCACCCCAATTAAATGTTTTCCTTTATAAGAGTTTCCAGGATCATGGGGTCTCTTCAGAGCAACAGAAATTCTAAAACATACCCTTATCTAAATTTTCATTTTCTGCTTGTTTGGTTTTGGTTTGTTGACACAGGGTCTTACTATGCATCCTTGGCCGGCCTGAAACTCATTCTGTAGTTCCAGACTACTTTCCAATGTGAAATCATCTTGTCTTGGCTAGTCAAGTGCTGAGATTATCAACCCAAGCCACCACACCTGGTTTTACATTTTCTATGCAAGGGGATCCCATAAGAGCAAAAGTGCCTGGAGCTCATAGAAGTTGCAATGGACTCTACCTACCAGAATCATACAGTCTCTGGGAAAATAAACAACTACGTAAATAAATACAACCAAGGGTGGGAGTGGCATGCTTAAAGACACAACTGTCTTTTTATTTATTTATTTTTTATTTTTTTGGTTTTTCGAGACAGGGTTTCTCTGGTTTTGGAGCCTGTCCTGGAACTAGCTCTGTAGACTAGGCTGGACTCGAACTCACAGAGATCCGCCTGCCTCTGCCTCCCGAGTGCTGGGATTAAAGGCGTGTGCCACCATCACCCGGCTTTTTTTATTTTTTTTATTTTTTGACACAACTGTCTTGCACAGTGTGTCTGTGCCGGTGATGGAGTCCAGGCTAGACCACAGAGAGGAGAATGAGAACCAGCAGAAGTTAGTGTAGTTGAAAAAAACAGAAAAAGAAGGTCAAGCATTCCTGTAGGGGCTAAGGTGTGTGCAAAAGCCCAGGGCCAACTGGGAACACGAGAGTCCAGCAAAGCTGAGGCAGAGGCTGCCTGAAGAAGGTGGCATCAAGCCTCCTGGAGGGATGTGGTCATGCCACATGATGAAGCCTGGTGAGCCAAGGCGAAAGGCCTGGCTATTACCAACAGCAAAGGAACGCAGCAGAACCAACAACCTCAGCCCAGGGCGATGGCATCATTAGATTTGTTTCAGAAAAGTTGCCTAGCTGCCTTCGCAAAGAGATCTCTGCAAGCCTGGATGCAGAGGCCAGCTAACGACTGCAGCTGTCCGGAGGGAAGGCAGCAGAGCCAACGGTCGAGAGCTGCTGAGGTAAACTGAAACGGTCTGTTTCTGGTCACTGTGTACAGAAGGAGAAAGCCTGCGCTCTCAAGCCACTGGAGAAGGGCCGCAGTGCTGAGCACCGGGGATACGATGGGGACACCAGGCCTGAAAGGTGAAATGCTGGCATGGCCACCTGGCCCTTCTACAGAGCAACTAAGCAATCTGATCCACAGACTGGCTGAGAGAATCCCCATGTTAGCAGCATAAAACATGAGAGCATTTAACCATGCATCAAGATTTGCATATGGGCTTGACAGTTACAACACAAGTTACAATACTTACAAGTTTCTTAAGAATTCTTATGAAATTGAGAGCCCAATGCTTTTTATCCTTTAAACATTGTATCTGTGGGCATATGTCTGCCACACTGTGCGCAGGAGACGGTCAGAGAAAAACTTGTAAGAGCCAGTTCTCTTCTACCACATTGGTTCTGAGGACTGAACTGGGTCATGACACTGAGTGGCTGGTTCTGGATACTGAACTTGGGTCATGACACTGGGCGGCCAGTGTCTTTAAAGCTGATCAAGCTGACTGACCCACCTGAGCACAGGGCTTTGAAACTCTCAAGGCGGTCACAACCTCACCATGGATGAAAAGCCACTGACAGGGATGGCAGAAGAAAGCTCACGCTGGAGCTCTTAGGAACTCCAGGAGTTAAGCAGACTACAGCCTGCGTCAGGAAGGTATAGGAAGGGACTTGGTCATATACACCCAAGAGTTTCAAGAAAAAAGCTACAGTTCACCCCTAGTCTTGTTAACAAGGGTCTCCCTGTAGAAGCTGGTGGACATGGTTTTAGTTCAGGCCATGGAGGACTCGGGTTACCATCCACTACCACACTTGAGTGGCAAGTGAGGGAGCCAGCGGCCACATCTACATAACTCAAGGGTAGCTGGGGAAAGGCAGAGATGCAGAGTACTGCAGTCCTGCCCCCACTGTAGAAAAATGGAACCAAACTTAACTAAGCCCTGAAGAAACAGTCTCTTTTTAGGAAGCCTTTCTGAATCCCTGGACCAACCTCTCTTTGCCGAATTTAGTGAGAGCCCCATCTCATACGTCACGGTCATCACGGGATGCTGAGCCTGAGCACATCCCATGCCCTCTACCCGTGCGCCAACTCTTGAAGGTGACAGCAGTGTCCCTGGCCTCTCCTTTAAGTTCTTCACTGTACCTTTATAGCCTGCACTCACGGGGAGACTAAAAGATTTACCCTGAGCCCGATGGGACAGCTGGTGACACTGCACAGCCTTAGACAAATCAGTCATTCTCCCTGAGGTTCCGTTTTATTTATTACCTGTGAAATGAGGGGGCTGGACTCTTCCACACGTGGGGAAGGGGATACGCACAACTGGAAAGAGACTAGTCGATGTTGTTAATGTTCTTGGTATGCAAATCAAAGACAGGCTAAATAAAAAGCCAGAGGCCACTGAACAAACCTGAGGAAGGAACCAGGAAAGCTGAGAAGGCGCTAGACAAGATGATTTATAATTCTGGACTCAAAAGTCTACAGCTGTTAGGTTATACTGTTCAAGAGATTGCATAAGGTTCCACATTTTAGACAAAGCGTAGATGGCCTCTGCCCTCTGGGAAGGAATATCCTGCCCCAAACACCAAAGAGCAATGAATGAAGCAGTGATTGTTTGAAATAAATACACACTTTCTTTTTACTGTGTATACCGTGGGTCAGTTTGAAAACCATTTTCAAAAATGCACGATGCTTGCTGTTTCTGCTTGGAGCATTGCACACTGGGAAATCTGACCCCTGACTATGATGGCTTACAGCAAAAGAAATGAGAACCCATCTCAATAGGACCTGTCTGATTCTGGTTCCTTTCTGGGGGAGCAAATGACTTACCTACCTCGCGAAGAGGCTGGGACAGAAAAGCACCACCAGAGTAAGCCCCTTCTCCAATACCTAGTGTCTTCCGTCACTTTCTCTCGACCCTCACTGAAACTGGAATTATCAGGGAGAACTTGTCAGGTCAGTTATGACCAGAGACTGGGGTTCAAATGACACCTCCCTAGCTGAGCCAGGCCATTGTTCCTCATCAAGCCCTACACCACCCTCAGAATTCAAGTCATGGAAGGTGGCATCTTACCAAGCATCTCTCGTCCAAAACTGAAATTTGAAAGTGCTTCCACTGAAAGTCAAGTGTCACCTTGCCAACCAGCAGCCGTCAAATCCTGCCTCCGAGACTCTGACCAGAGCACTGTGGGAAGGTCGAGCTACAGACTGAGCTGAGAAGGGGGTGAGTATTTCAATTCTTTAATCAGGTAGTCATCTCTGGGAGGAGTCCTGCAGTCAGAAGTGGCCCAGCCACATTTCCCAGTGCACTAGTAACTGAAGCCGTGTATCATGAGAATGAAGCAAGCAGGCTGCCTACGGAGTGAACACCACCACTATTTGAGTCTTGGCTACCATACGGTGTAGTGCAAGTTAGGAGTGGAGGGGGAGGGGACTCTGGGAATAGCTTCTTTCTCCCAGCATTCTGTTCTGTCTACTCCGCCTACCTAATTTTCTGTCCTATCAGAGACCAAGCAGTTTCTTTATTACTTAACCAATGAAACAACAGATAGAAAGATGACCCTCCTCCATCAAAGACTGACTTTTCTCTGACTTACGAAAATTAGCAAAAACAATTTTACAGCAACAGGCAAACCAATGCATTAAATACAACAGAAACCACAACAACAATATGCCAAGCTCTCAAAATCCCTATGCCACAGTATCTACTAGAGAAAACAGTGCCAAATGTTTGCTTGGGCTAGAGAGGTGGCTCAACACTTAAGAGCATTCACTGCTCCCATCGTCGAGGCCCTAGGTTCAGGTCCCAGCAGCTGCACTGTAGCTCACAGCTGTCCATCACTCCAGTGCCAGGAGAGCTGATTTCCATCTGCTGCCCTCCACCAGCACCGAGGACACGTGGTGGCAGTGCAGACATGTATCCCGGCAAACGCATCCATGCAAAATTAAACAAGTCAGTCTAGAGAGGTCTTTAAATAAACAAGATTATATTTATCCGCTTATTTCATGCTAATGCGAAGATAAGTTCAACTTTATCTGGTGTTGTGAGAGTAAGCAATGCAGACTGATTTTCTTCTTGATATTGCGCCCCTATTCATCAGAGCAGCGGGCAAGCCTCTTTCCTAACAGAAAATGGAGCTGTCATTGTCACTGGCCATGCGCTGTACTCTTGAGAAGACCGTCTAAAACCGGACTCAAGCTACTTGATTCAAGGCAAAAGAAAATAAATAAAAGGGGGTAAGGAAACACACTTGACAGCATAGTTAAAGCAAAGTTCAGGTTTTTTTTTGGTTTTTTTTGGTTTTTCGAGACAGGGTTTCTCTGGTTTTGGAGCCTGTCCTGGAACTAGCTCTGTAAACCAGGCTGGTCTCGAACTCACAGAGATCCACCTGCCTCTACCTCCCGAGTGCTGGGATTAAAGGCGTGCGCCACCATCGCCAGGCTAGTATTTTTCTTCCTTTAACAAAATGATGGGAGATTTTTTTTTTAAATGAAAAGAAATGTTTAGATTTTAGTATATTGTTTTTAATTCAAAAAACAATGTGGCAATTTGGGTCCCACCTCCCTTTCAGGACATTTGTTTTTTTAGAACAGACATTTACCTAGGCCAAGGAGGAACTCAAAGCAAGAAGCTGAGATAAAGAAAAAGAGAGAGGAGGGAGAAAAGAGAATTGAAAAACCTAGCAAACGCAGCACTCTTTGCAGTGCATAAAAACGAAAGATAACTTAGTTTAGAAAAATGACAGACATCTCTGGAAAACACACCAAGGCGACTTTAACAGCAGGGAAATATTAAATCACTCACGTTACCCCTTCTAGCCGCTTTCTCCTTTACAAAGTACACCGTCCCGGTGCGCTGCGCCGTGCCTACAGCAGCACAGCTGAGGCGAGCCACATGGAAAATTTTTGCTGCAGATAATAGTGCAGGACAGGGCTTGGCGGCTACCAATGGTAATCAGCAGGCTTCAAGAGCTAAAGTAGCAGAGATAAGGACAAAATATGCCTGGCAAAGCCCTGCCCTCAGAGCTGCAGGGCAGCCCAGAGCCTGAGAGCTTTTCACTTTACTACGAATTTGGAAATGAGAAGTTTTCAAATAGGGAGATATTTCCCCCTCTAGGTGTATAAAAGAATTACCTAAAATATATACACTCTTTCTTCCAGGTCAGGAACCCTTGTGTTATTCAAGGTGCCCATTTGTAGGAGAACGGAATGGCTCATCTAAAATTTCTAGCTCCTAAAATGACTGCCCAACTATTCTGCCTAAATGTTGCCTACAATTCATGAAAGTTCCCAAACCACCCCGCCCTGAGTTAGCAGTGGAAGGGTCTACATATTTAACGAATTTGGAAATTCACATCACAATAGACCACTTTCTCCTCAGTAATCATAAAGAATACTAATTTATTTGTGCTGTGGTCCAAGAGAAGAGGAGAAAGAGCCTCGCGATTCTAAGTTTTCTGTAGTTAGTGGACATGCGGGCTGAGAAAAAGGGAGTCACAGAAACGTGACTTTCCTCCAAGTTCACATGGCAGATTCAGAAGGAGCTCTGGCTTGCTGGGAATGAGCACTGTCCACGCAGGGAATGGGAGATGAGAGACCCTCACATCCCATCAACAGTCAGAAGGCGTGTCACGTGATCCGCTGGTATTATTCTCACCCCTCCAACACTGTCTGGCACTCACACAGCTGGGCTAAGATGGCTTCCAGTGTCCAAGCTCAGACGCTAGCAGCTCAGAAGCAGAGGAATCACAGGCTCCTATTCTTCTTCCCATCCGAACATGCCCCCTCTCTGTTGTAAACTGAAGGCTTGCCAGAATGAATTATTTAGCTCAAAACAGACATAAAGAAATCTTAAATCACACAGGTGCCTTGGAATTTTAATAAGCCCAGGTGACCATACAGGTTGCTGTGTTTCTTTCGTCTTGGTTGCAGAGAACACACTGTGGTTAGGAGTCCATGAAAACCGGGCTAGATCATAGCAGAAGCAGAATTTCTTCAATGAGAAGTTACAGCTGACATCCACACTTTAGGTGTGAAGCCCAAACATCCTGAAGCACTTCTTGTCACTTAAACGTCCTCTTTTCTTTATTGAAAACCATCCTTCCCATAGGATTCTGCTGCAGCTGAGGGCAGCACCTCGAGCCTGCCTTCCTGGAACAGCCTGAAACGCTGGTGGCAAGTTCTCTGTGGTCTCTTCTTCCTGTTCTGCTCGCAGTTTGAACTCTGAAACAATTACAATCTGTAGCCCTCATCTGGCATTTAACCACAGATAGTTCCATAGCCAGTTTCTTGGTAAAGCTATTTAAATGTGCATGCATCTCTAACTTGCTTCCACAGATTAGAAACCACTCACAGGGAGGGAGGGGACAAATGTCTCCACTGCATTCCACACAAGTCCCAGGACCAAAGCTCCCGAAAGCAGCAGATAAGCTGTGGACCTTTACCCTGAGCCAGTGCTTGTCAGTGCCCCAGCACGTGAGCACTGCAGCTGACTGTCCGACTGTCTGCCTGCCTTCTGCGCTGACTACAGCCGTCTGTCCGCCTGTCTGTCTGCGCTGACTGCAGCCGTCTGTCCATCTGCCTTCTGTGCTGACTACAGCCAACTGTCCGCCTGCCTTCTGTGCTGACTGCAGCTGACTGTCCACCTGCCTTCTGTGCTGACTACAGCCGACTGTCTGCCTGCCTTCTGCACGGACAGAAACACTGGGAGGCCACAGAGAATTCCTACCATGTTTCCGCAACTATCAGAGATGAGCAGTAAGGCCTAATGCGCAGCTCCCTGTCTGCTCTGACATCAGGAAATGTCTAAGAGGATGCTCTGGCTGGAGCTCTCACTGCCCACCCCCCATAAGAAAGCAGAATCAGGTAGGAGGCTAGAGGCACAGCCCAGCACTCAGCCTGAGTTTCCTCTCACAGCAGGCAGAAGGCACAACGAACTGCTCAGTGCTTTTTGTCCCCTCACCATTCTGAGTCTCAGACTCGGTCCTCCTGCCTCTGACTCCCGGGCCTGCAGATTTAAGCTGCAAGACCACCCCCCCTTGTAAAGATACAAGGTCTTTTTAAAAAAATTAGCCTCAAACTATGTAACTTTGCGTGACCTTGAACTTCTGATCATTCTGCCTCCACCTCCCAAATGCAGGATTGCTGATACGCTCCACCATCGCCAGTTTTCCACAGCGCTGAGGACTGACCCAGGGCTTCACCTGGCATACATGCTGGGCAAGCACTCACTCAACTACTTCACATCCGCAGACCAAAGGACATCTTAATTTTCTTTTAAACAGCAGAATTCTAAATCCGTAGTCCTGACAGATGCTAACCGTCTACCCCACCCTAATCTTGTTCGCCTTCAAGAACGGGGTGTCTAACAGCCAGAAGTTCCTCTTCAGGTCGGCTAGCCAAACTGGAAGCTGGTTGACTCTAAGCTGGCTGAGAAAGAGACCACCAGATGGCTGCTGGTGCAATTATAATCCCATCTGCATGGCAAACAACGCACCTCCCAATGTCAGTACAGTTTAGAGTTGCCATGTTGACACTGGAAGGAAGCATAAAAGGAACAAGGAAAAGCAACACTTGAATGATCCAAGAAATCTCCACCTATTCCCAGAAAAGACGAATATTCCTCCACTTCATTAGCCTGTCCCTCCTCTCATAATTTTTTTTAGCCTGTCTATAACTTTCCTAATCCCAAGAGTTGAAAAGTTTCTAAATCGACTTTCCACTTCTGTTCTTGGCAGAGCTGAATGTCCTCTCCACAGCCCCGTGAGAGCTGAATGTCCTCTCCGACTCTGAATGTCCCCGCGAGTGCCTGCATCTTGGTTTTGGTTCCACAGTTTTAGAAGGAAAGGAAGGATCCAGTTTGGGGGTAAAAAATGTCAATGAAACTACCACATGACATAGTTTTCATACAGTAATTCTGAACCCCCAAAAGCTAACAGTGGTATTTAGGGATCCGGCGAGCATAACGGGGGAGTTTTTTTTACAACTTACCATTCTGCCCAGGCACGACAAAAGAATTACCTATCATTAACTAGTAGGAAGGCTTAACATAATTGATAGTTAAAGCCCTGTGTTAATAGACAATGGTCCTGCCATACTTCATAAGGTGGAGTGGAGACAGCAGAACTTGAGATGAACTATTCACTAACAAGAAGATAAAAGGGGAAAACATCTCCAACTGAGAAGCCGTACGACTTCAACATAAGGCCATGAGAGCAGACTGTGGGCTTGAGTTTAGCACACAGTGTCCGTTATCCTTGAGCCAAGGGGATGCTGCACGGGCTCCCCTCCTCCGTGTCAGATGGCAGGTGCCCACCCAGTGAGAAAGGTTATTCTGTTTCTAGGCTCACTTCCAGAACGAGGGGTGTGTTCCCAAAGTCCAGACAAAAACACTGCCCCGTTAATTGACAGCTGCAGTTATAGAGCTCAAGCCGGGGGACAGATGGCATACCCACCGAAGAACTCACTGAGGCCTTGCTGCAGGGCCTTCTGCTGACAGGCCGCCTTGCTCTGGCTGCCCAAGCAGGTTCTCTGACTGAGATGGAACACCTGCTCCTCCCTGACACCTGCCCAGAGCTGGCGGCAGGCTGTGTGTCCCAGCTCACTGGGTGTCCAGGCTGGAGGGAGACTACGGGGAAGCTCCACCTGCAGAAATACTGTGAGAGCCAGCTGGCTGGAGGCAACCCTTTATTAACTCATTTACATCTACTTCTGTGAAAATTTCAAATTCTACTGAAAATTCCCACCGATACTTTAAAAAAAAAACAAGAAACTTCTACTGGGTTTGTTCTTTGAAGTTTTCAAGTATGTATAACGTGCACTCTGGATATTATAATCCCCACCAATACTTTTAAAAGAAATACTTATGAATCTGAACACCTATCAAGATGCATCTTTTATGTATTATCAGGAGAGATGTTCAATGGCTACCAACACAAACACAAAAATTAAAATGTTTAGGGAGATAAGAAGCCTTAACTACCTGACCTGACCACTACACACATGTACTAAATCACCACACTGTAGCCTCAAATGCTCGGACAGCTGTTAAAACGTTTACATGTTGTTTAAGACGTCACCGTGGCAAGGCTCATGTCTACTAGTAAGGACAATCTTATTAATCTTACGTTTTATTGGGGCTGTGTGTGTGCTTAAGTGTGTGTTGTGTGTGCGCATGCGCGGGTGCGCGCTGTACATGCACGCGTGCACGATGAAACTTGGGTTGAGGTCAGAGGACAACTTTCAAGAGCCAATTCTCTCCTTGCAAGGATGAAACTCAGGTGATCGGTGGCAGTGTGCTCTTATCCACTAAGCCATCTCCCCTCCCCCACCCGCACCCTCCCCACTCCCTGCCAAGGTGAAGCTTGAACTTTGGCTCTTCCTGCTTCCCCCTCCCAAGTGCTGGGATTGCAGCTTGAGACAGTGTGACTGGTTCAGAGATGCTGGACATCAAACACAGGACTTCCTGTCTGGTAGGCCAGGCCGAGCTACAGTCCAGTCCTGCAGATTTAAAGTGTAATAAGAAATTTGAGCGCTACCTTGGAGTTCCCGCTTCTCTATAACCCTGGTAACTAAGCTCTGGACAGCATTCAGCAAAAGTGAAAGAAAGCCGGGGATGCTCAGCACCACTGCAGACAGACTTCACAAGCTGCCAGAGAATGGAACGTGCTGAAGTTCTTACCACTCTGCACAGAAGAGACCGAAAAGAATCAAAACTGAAGCTGACTAAAGAATCAATTTCCGACTCAGGAGTCTTCTTCCTTTATCCCATGTCACTTTCTCTCTCTGAGAAGTTCAAGGGAGGTTCCTCTACCAGATGAGCACAGGGCAAGCGAAAAAAGTACGAAAACTGACCAAGGGAGCAAATACAGAAGCAGGAGCTGCGAGGAATTTGTCAGGGGCCACGTTCTGAGATGGTTTTAAAGATGAAATCAATATAATTTTCGCATGTGCATTTGGTATGCATACGTGTTTATGTATGGGCACACACATATGTACAGGTGCAGGCATACGAATCATGTTTGCAGGCCCACAAATGAGATCAGATGTCTTTCTCAATTCTCCTCCACCTTATTCATCGAAGGAGGAACTCTCTTCAATGTGGGAGCTTGCTAATTCCAGCTGATCTAGCTATGCAGCTGGCCCGAGTATGCTGCGTCTAGCTCCCTGGAGCTGGAATGACAGGCTGCCACCATATCTCCCTGCTTCTCACATAAGCTCTGGGGATCAGAACTCCAGTTCTCATAATTATGAAGGTGAGGCAAATGATTTATCCACTAAGCCATCTCCCTAGCCCTAAAGTTTTGTTGTTGTTGTTTTGTTTTTTGTCACTTACAGACCTTAACAATGATCTCAGTCGGTGTTTGGACCACTCTACCAATACTGCAAACAGTGAGACGAAGTCCCACAGGCAACATTTCCCAGCAGAGCCACGATGCTCAAACTCCCAGAAGTCTCATTTAATAATTACAGTACAAGCCTCCAAGATAAGCTTTTCACAGTGAATCTCCTCATTAAAAGCTATTATCAGGCAGAAGGATGGCCCAGAGTGTTAAGGCACTTGCCCCTAAACCGGGCAGCCTGGGTTTAATACTCAGGACCCACATGGGAAAAGGAGATTAACAGACTCCAACAAGCTGTCCGACCCCCACCGCATGTATGCACACACACACACACACACACACACACACACACACACACACACACACATAATAAATAAAGACTAGACTTTAAGAAAAGAAGTGGCAGGGTGGTGACATCTCTCTCATCCCAGTGCTTGGCAGGAGAAGCAGAGACAGTTCTGTAAGTTTGAGGCCGGCATGATCTACATATCAGGTTCCAGGCAAGCCATGGCTACACAGTGAGATCATGTCTTTAAAAAAAAAAAAAAAAAAAAAAACAAGGAGGTGAAAGACAGCTCAGTTGTGGAGCATTTGCTACTATTACGTGTGAGGCCTCAGGGCCTTGGATTCCACCCCCATAAACACACACAGACACACACAGACACACACACACAGACAAACTGAAAAACAAAAACCACTACCAATCAGTCTTTGACCTACTTTGCTGGATTCTATTAACCAAAGAAAATAAGAATAGAAAAATGCATGTGGCCTCTGTCCTCCCTGTTCAAAACTGCTTTTGCAGAAACACAGCCAGACACCAATGTCAAAGGTTCAAGAATCTGAGGACATCAAATCTTGTGGGGAATAAAGCACTTGGCAGTCTGCCATGCCATCTTCTTGGCAGTCACCTGTTCACCGTCATCCTGGGCCATCCTCACCTACTTCACGAATGTGTAAAGACTCACCAGTTATCTGGAGAGAGAGCTCACTTAATACCTCCCACAGAAGCACCAGGAACTCAGCTCAACCTTCAGCCCCCTTGTAAAGGCCAATCACAATGCTGCACCTTGGCACGCTAACAGTGGAGAGGGGGACACAGTACTCCTGGATCTCACTAACTGGCAGCCGACCCTAGTCAGTAAGTCCGAAGTCCCAGGGAGACACTTTGAAAAAGTCTCCTGAGGAACGGCACATCTGAGGTTGACCTCTGGATACCACAGGTGAACATACACATACCAGCATGCAACACACATGCACTCACAAACACCTCAGGGTGGGGGGTAGGAGGAAGAGAGAGACAGAAAGAGAGAGACAGACAGACTAGTTTTCCATACTTGGCTTTCCCCACATCCTTCTGCTTACTGAGAACACAATTTAGGAACCCAGTTTTCTCCTGAAGGCATCTATAAAACCCCTGACTCGCAGATATAAACACTTTGCATTTCGGCCGCCTTTCTCCACATATACTTTGTTGTTCCCCAAACTTTAAAAGTATGTAAGAGCAAAGACTGGGTCTCACTCTTCAGTGCTGTGACTCTGCTCGGAACTTCTTGAGTTCTCAGATAACAGACTCACAGAAAAGTCTAGTCTGAAATGACCGTATGATCCAGACCTAGCCCCATGTTTGGCAAACTGCTGTAGAATATGGCCATGAGAGCACGCTTCCCTGATTCAGAAGCTAACAGGGTTTGATCTAATTGGGACTTGAATGGGAGAAAATTGTTGTGGCCAACAAATGATACGTGTAAATATACATAATCACACACATATATTCTCCCACACTTCATTTATTTGTATCTATTTATTTATTATTAATACTTGTATTGGAAATAAACTTTATTTTGTTTTTGTTTGTCTTTGAGATATAGCCCTGGCTACCCTAGAATTTTCTATGTAGACCGCACTGGCCTCCCATTTCTATCTCCCGAGTGCTGGGTGGTACGGGCATATGCCACCATGCCCAGTTTTCACTTCATTTGGCCCTTGTTAAGACCATTTGCTGTTGATTTTCTTCCTGCGAGGCTTTTCCCGTTCTGTACTTCCTCCCCTTGTGGCTGGTGCCCATCACAGAGCTCAGTAGCACTAGTGAGCCTATCAGCAAACAGACTGTACTTTAGCTCTCCCAAGAATCCTTTCCTAAGCAGAGCCTTCTCAGGCCTAGTGTTTCCAGCTCCCCACCCTCCCCTTTCACACAACTCATTCTGGAGACGCCAAAGCCACTCGCAAAGTTTTGCAATCAAGTTGCCATCTTTACTAAGATATCCAGGAAAACCGTGACAGATGGAAAGACATCTTTGGGGAGGGAAGGGAATCCTCTGACAATTTATTGAATCACTCTAGCAGAAAGTAAACCAGAAACTGCGGGTGAGCTCTGGGAAATAAATGCCCCCCTCCTGATCCCCCCCCCCTTTTCATGCAAGCAGGCAGTGAGTAATCGGATTAGCTTGAGGTGGGTACTGGTGGAGATTCCCATCAACCAGAAACAGGTTCCCTCAATACAGGTAGTGAACTCTACCGAAGAAGAAGGTACACTGTACATTTTGCTTTTGGAAAGCACGTTTACTCGAAAAATATTTGCTTCGGCTGCCAGGACAAAGTGTCATTTCTTTGCTGGCAGGGGACATCGTAAAATTAGCGCATCTGAAGGAAGGCTTAAGATTCCAGAGTTCTGAGCCTCCTCAGATTTCCGCTGAAGTAGGTTCCTTCAAGATAGTTTCCCTAACAGCGAGCACAGTTTAACTCACGATCGGCACCTTGAATAAATTACACAAATACCATTTAAGCCGTTCTGGTGCCCTGGAAAAGAATCACAACACTCAGAAATCCCTGCTGGCTTCAGCTGTCCCCTCCTGCCGGGCTTGACAGCGCGTCCGAAGGCGCCCAAACATCAGCCACCAGGCTCCCCCCAGCGCCCTCCTGTCGCATCAAACCGCCAGCGTTCTCGGGCCAAACTCCAGCGTCCCTCAAAGCAAAACCGCGAAAATGTGAACCCTGCTAAGTAGATGGTAGGGCGCGTAATAACTCCCCCACTCCTTTCCCCTGTGCGAGTATTTAGAGAAGTTCGCCTATACTATCCACTTCTCGTGTCCACGGTTCGCTTGCCTCAACCTCCTAGAGGCGCAGAGGGGGCGCGAACCCAAGGGAAAACCGATGATCACTACTTCCTCCGCGGTTTCTCGGCGAGGGGAGATTTAACAACTCTTCCATGTGAACCTGATGCATTTAAGAAAAGGCTCTTTCTCCCCGTGTCGCCCCACACATGCTAAATAGAATTAACAACAAGGAAAGTATATCTGCAGCCGGCTTTGAGCCTGGGCCCCTCTAAGAGGCGACGAGGCCTTCAAGGGAGGCGGTCTGCAATATGGAGGGAGAAAGTTTGGCCACCAAGTGGACGTCAGGGTGCGAGAGGACCGCACCCGGTCCGAAGCCAGCCGGCCGAGAGAGGGATCGAGGAAGAGGAGGGCGGGATTCGTGGCAGAGCTCGGCGAGCAAGCTGCGACTGCCGCGGCCGGCGGTGCCCTGACCTGTACTTACATAACGCTTCAACTTCTTCTCCGGAGGGGACTTGCGGAGCCATCCCGAGCAGACCACTTCGCCGCCGCTCATGGTGCACGCCGTGAGGGCTCGAGGGCCAGGCACCGGAGGGGTCGGAGGAGACAGTGGACACGCTGGGGACACGGCAGGCACACACAGCCCAGAGGTCCTCGCAAGCTTCCCTCGACGGGGCGGTCAGGTCCTGCGCGCCCTGGGTCGGCTATCGAGCCTCTCTCTTCTGCAGATCCGCGGACCGAAGCGGAACCCGAGCGGAGCAGCGGGGACCAGAACTCGCCGGGCTTCTTTCAGTGCACCCTCCTGGCCGCCAGGAGCGGCGGGACCACCTCGACAGCGGTCGGGCTCGGCTGGGACTCGGCCGGGACCCGGAGCCCGGAGCTCGATGCCCAGCGCTCCGCCCCTCGGGGACAGGACCTCCTGCGAGCGCTCCCTGCTGCGGACCCCACGCTGCACGCGTACACACAATGCCCGCGCTCGGTGTCAGCTCCGCTCCGCCCGCTGGCGCTTTCAGTGAACGGGCCGCGATCTTCTCCTTTCCCCTCCTCCGAGGAGGGCGCCCGGGAAAGCGTGCGGCGTCCAGGTGGCAGCGGACGCGGGAGCTGGTCCCGATCCGCCTAGGGAGCCCGAGGACCGGCGGAGAGGCGCGGGGCGTCGCCGGGCGTCGGGGAGGTCGCGGGCCGGCGGCGGGAGGGTGGGTCTGCGCTCCAGCCTCCGACGAGGGCGGGGATCGGCGCAGGGACGAGGCGCTGGGCGGCTCTGCTACGGGGAGGGACCCCCTCTGTCCCGTCCCCTGCGCTCCTCCCCCACCCGGGGGCGCGCGGCGGGTTCGGGGAGGTGCAGCCCGGGCTCGGGCCCTCCTTCTCCTGGCCTTTCCGCCTCCCCTTCCCACGATCGGTCGCCTCTAGCTTCTGCCCAGACTTTCTCTGAAACTCCTCCGGAGCGCTTCCAGCCAAAACAACAAGGGCCAGGGAGGCGGGGCCGGCGCTGGGAGGGAGCGAGATGGCAGAGGCACCCTGGGATCTGTAGTCAGCCGCGCGGCGCGCTGGGGTCCTCGCCGCCCCGCCGCCCCGCCGCCCCGGGCCCGCGCGCTGGCGAAGGCGGCGGTCTCCGGGAACGCAGCGCCACCCTGGCACGAGTGCGGGAGCGGCGGGCACACTCGCCAGCTCGGTGTGAGTTTGCCCATCTTGACACTACCCTGTGTCAGTTAAGAGTTTGGACTTTCCTGTACCCTTGTGATCGAGAGTTTTAGACTTGACAGCCTGAAAAAAAATTTTTTTTTAACCCAGCCAAGAAGGTCCCGGTAGCGTGAGGCTGAAGGGCTGTGACCCCTGGACCAGGAGTGCTCCATGCTGTACACCGGGTGCAGAGAGAAACCTCCAGGACTTCTAGGGCCTGACCCAAGGAGCCTTCTATCCAGGGTACGATCGCTTAATCGCCAACAAAGCGTTCAGCTGCATGCAGTATCTCTGAGACACGATAAATTCTCACACTACCTCCATTCGTGGGCAGTTTCTTCCAGTTTGCTTTGTATTTGCTTAAAACCTGCCCTAGGATGTTGGACAGGAAACAGAATCTTATTGGATATCCTAGTTCTATTTACTTTCTTGTGTGTTTTACAGTTATTGTACCTGGGCCGTTTGGTGCAGTCCTGTAATAGAGCTCTTATTTGTGGGTGTATTTGGAACAAAGCCTTGGAACAAATTTTAGTAGGTAATATAGATAATCAGATAAAAGTTTTGAAGAGCTGGGCGTGGTGGGGAGGCAGAGGCAGGCCTGTTCTCTGTGAGTTCCTGGCCAGTCTGGTCTACAAAGTGGGTTCTATCTAGGATAACCAGGGCTACAAAAAGAGAGCCAGACTCAAAAGAGGGGAAGGGGTTGTGTGAAATTATGAATAGATAAACGAGCATGTGTGAAAAGTGTAAGCTTGGGGTTCCTAATAAACAGGAGTCTGGGTTTGGAATGTTGTAGCTTGTAAAGAGAAAACAGTGCTAGGAGCCCGACCTGAGGAGGGAGAGCAGGGGGAAAGAGAGACAGCACAGAGGGAGGAACTGAGGCAGGAGGAGGCAGAAGTGAAGAGGGGAAAGAAAATAGGTGCTGAATTAGTAATAAGACAAAAATCCCCGCGTGTATAAAAAGGGATGGTGAGCTCCTTGCCACAGTGTCCTCTTCAAACGGAAGAGTGTCATCTGCTTTGTGACGTTTGACTTTGGGAATTTCAAATAGAGCTTTTTCTTTCGGATAGGTTTCAGTTGTTACGTTTCTATATGCAAAACTTTAACTGTGTCAATTTATACCTGTAACCCCAGCACTTGGGAGACTGAGACAGGAGGATTGCTATGAGTTCCAGATCAGCCTAGGCTGGAACATGAGACCCTATCTCAAAAGAAGACAAATTTGAAGTGTTGCATTAGGGCTCTGATGTTAAGAGCACTGGCTGTTCTTCCTGAGGACCTGGGTTTGGTTGCTAGCATCCACATGGTCCCAGGGGATCAGACATCCTTGGGCCCTCTACTGCTCTCCATAGGTACCGAGCACATACAAGGTACACAGACATAAATGTAAGCAAAACACCTACACGCATAAAATAAAAAATAATTTTACTAAGTATTGCCTTAGATTTGTGTTTGAGCCCATGAGATATGCCTCCATATATTATACATTATTATAGAAATATTTACATTCTTACGTTTACGTCATTGATTGAATCATATTTTGTACGCGTGCATTAAAGGATCTGCTAGTGTGATGGCTTATGCTTCTTTTGGGGAGGGGGGGCTTGACACAGGGTTCATTTGTGTAGTCCTGGCGGTCCTGGACTCCCTCTATAGACCAGGCTGGCCCTGAACTCAGAGATCCCCCTGCCTCTGCCTCCTAAGCTCTGGGATTAAAGGCGTGCGCCACCACTCGACTCATGATCCTAACGTCAACGTATAGGAGGCTGAGGCAGTGTAACATCTGTCTCAAAAACAATCAAAATAACTGAATAAATGAGTAAATAATTGGCATGCTGAGAAAGGCTATTACATATGATTAGGCTGGGTTTTAGTCACACAGCAAGCATTTACAGAATGTCTGATACTGGAATACAATAGAGGGAGGGCAAACTTGATCCTGGCTTCATCTATTCTGGAAAGAAAAAATTATAGCTAATTAACTGGCAAATGTCTATAATTTAGTTGATAAATGGTGTGGAGGAAAAATAAATAAATCTTCGGGCATATAATGGAGAATTTACCCTTCAAGAGAGGAGGGTGGGTGGAGAATGACTGCTCTCAGCTAAAGACTTTGCAGCGACCTCTCAGGAGAGGCTGCAGCGGCCTGGCCTGGGGAGACAAAAGATCCTCTAGGTCTACAGGTCCTCAGGCTGCCAGGAGCTTTGAGAGAACTGAGGAAATTCCGGAGCAAAGAGAGCAAGAGCAGAGTTAGCACGGTGAGATTGTAGAGCAAGAGCAGCCTTACACTGGTGAGATTGTAGAGAGAGAACATGAGCACGGTGAGATTGTAGAGAAAGCACATGAGCACGGTGAAATTGTAGAGAGAACACGAGCACGGTGAGATTGTAGAGAGAGAACACATGAGCACGGTGAGATTGTAGAGAGAACATGAGCACGGTGAGATTGTAGAGAGAACA
>NW_004949149.1:142484-145339 GCF_000317375.1 Microtus ochrogaster
GGTGAGATTGTAGAGAGAGAACACGAGCACGGTGAGATTGTAGAGAGAGCACATGAGCATGGTGAGATTGTAGAGAGAGCACATGAGCATGGTGAGATTGTAGAGGTGGCCAAATAGTCAACTGCAAATCCTAGCAAGGTGGGGTTGTTTAGTTTTGTCTTGAACTGCTCAGGTGAATCCTGGCTAGCTTTGGCATGGATGACCTTGAACTTTTGACCCTCCTGCTTCCACCTCCTCGAGGCTGGATTACTAGTGAGCACTGGCCAAGCCCAGGTTGGGATTCTTTTTGAGTCTAGACCTTTTCCTTAAAGTATACGACTGTCCCATCACTACTGCAGCCCTCTCTCTTGATCTGCACTCCTCCCTCTTTTCCACTCTCATCCTGTGCCATCTTTCTGGCTTCTTCAGGCTTTTCCGGGCCATGGATGCTCTGATTTCCTGTAGTCCGTCCGACATCCCCTTCCTTCTTCAGCCTCACGTCTCTGCTCCATGATCGGCTTTGACAGCATGCTCACACTTCACAAGGATCCAGTCCTAAGCAGAACCCAGCTGAACTGTTTTCTGCATGCACGCAACCAAGTCCCAGCCAGATGAGTAACAACACTCTAGAAAGTTCAGTGAGTGGCCTCAGGTCCACCTCTAGCTCTTAAATCTTTCTGTGATGATACCTAAAGTTTATACAGTACAGAGAGTCCTTTGAAAGAAAAAGTGCAGACAGAGGGTTTATTAGTATGCATGAAGCCCCCTGAATTTGATCCCCAGCACCACAGAAAACCCAGACAGGGAAACACATCTGTTATCTAGCACTCAGGAGGTAGGCGCAGGAAGATCAGAGGTTCAAGGTCATGGCCTGGATTGCGTGAGACCCTGTCAAAAAAAAAAAAAAGAAAGAAAGAAATATATCTTATAATAGTATTTATACTATTAGTATGGTGTGTACTTATAATGAAGAAATAAGTCACCAAAAAAAAATGACTACAGACTTCTTTCTAAGGTTTGCAGGTGACATCTAGACCCCTTTCAATGTGGCATCCCCTCTCAATAAGGACAATCTACCCTTCCCTTCAGGAAGGGGGACAGGACAGGCCTTGTGCAAAAGCCTCATCAGCTACACAGACGTCTCCTGGTGTCCCAGTCTACCGAGGCCGTTATAACGAAATACGCCACACTGGGAATCTGTAAGCTATAGAACTCTACATCTTAGAAAGCAAGAAACCATGATCACAGTTCCAGCTGGTTTGGGTTCCTCATAGAAAGTGCCTTCTGTGTCTCTGTGAGCTAGCAAAGAGGCCAAGCTCCCTCAGCCCCTTTGATAAAGCATCAATGCATGGCCTGATGGCCTCGCCTGTCATCCTGGTGCTTAGCTTTCGGCATGTGCACGAGAGAGACAGACATGCAAACCTCAGCACCCGCAACCCTACTTTCCCTCTTGCTTGCTCTGGGTGTTTGATTTGCCTGTTCTCTGCAGTTCTGTCTGTCTCTGTCTCTCTATCCCCTCTTCCCCCTCTCTCAATTCACCATTGCTAGGGATTGAGCCCAGGGTTTTGTGCAGGATAGGCAAGCGCTTTATCATTGAGGTGCACACCAGCTCCCAACTTTTCCCTTCTCTTTCTTTTTTAAAAAGTGTGTGTAGCCGGGCAGTGGTGGCGCACGCCTTTAATCCCAGCACTCGGGAAGCAGAGGCTGGCGGATCTTTGGGAGTTCGAGGCCAGCCTGGTCTACAAAAGCTAGTTCCAGGACAGGCTCCAAAGCTACAGAAAAACCCTGTCTCGAAAAAACAAAAAAAAAAAAAAGTGTGTGTGTGTGTGTGTGTGTGTGTGTGTGTGTGTGTGTGTGTGTGTGTTGGTTTAAATGAGAACTGTGTCCATAGTCTTAGGCATTTGAATACCTGGTCCTCAGTTAGTGGCACTGTTTGAGAAGATTTGGGGGTGTGGCCTTGCTGCAGAAAGTATGTCACTGGAGATAGGCTTTAAGATTAAATCATTTTAGCCAAAACAATCCTGCACAATAAAATAACTTCATGACTTATTACAATCCCTGACTTCAAACTCTATTACAGAGCTACAGTACTGAAAACAGCCTGGTATTGGCATAAAAACAGACTGGAGGACCAAGGGAACCAAATAGGAGACCCAGATATTAATCCACACACCTCCGAATACCTGATTTTTGACAAAAAAGCAAATAATATCAAATGGAAAAAGAGAAAGCATATTTAACAAATGGTGCTGGATATCAATGTGTAGAAGAATGAAAATAGACCCATATCTATTACCATGCACAAAACTCAAGTCCAAATGGATCAAAGACCTCAACATAAAGCCAGCCACACTGAACCTCATAAAAAAGAAAGTACATTTGAATGCATTGGCACAGGAGACCATTTCCTAAATATAACTCCAGTAGCACAGACACTGAGAGAAACAATTAATAAATAGGACCTCCTGAAAATGAAAAGCTTCTGTAAAGCAAAGGACACAGTCAACAAGATAAAATGACAACCTACAAAATGGGAAAAGATCTTCACTAACTCCACATCAGTCAGAAGTCTGATCTCCAAAATATACAAAGAACTCAAGAAATTGGTCAACAAAAGAACAAATAACCCAATTAAAAACATGGAGGACAGACCTAAGCAGAGATCTCTCAACAGAGGAACCTAAAATGGCTGAAAGACACTTAAGGAAATGTTCAACATCCTTAGTCATCAGAACAATGCAAATCAAAACAACTCTGAGATTCCATCTTACACCTGTAAGAATGGCCAAGATCAGAAACACTGATGACAACTTATGCTAGAGAGGTTGTGGGGTAAAGGGAACACTTCTGCACTGCTGATGGGAATGCAAGCTGGT
>NW_004949149.1:146067-147629 GCF_000317375.1 Microtus ochrogaster
GAGGCAGGCGGATCTCTGTGAGTTCGAGACCAGCCTGGTCTACAAGAGCTAGTTCCAGGACAGGCTCCAAAACCACAGAGAAACCCTGCCTCGAAAAACCAAAAAAAAAAAAAAATCTTCCTTCTATAAATTTCCTTCGTCTTGAGTGTTTGTCATAGCAACAAAAAAGGTTCTGTAGCTCAGGCTGGCTTCCGATTCTGAGAGAGCTGCCTGCCTCTGCCTCCCTAGTGCTGGGACTAAAGTACACCACTACATCCAGCAAAAAGGGCATTTTTGAAATAAGATTTATACATAGTGAGAAAACAATCTTTTCAACAAGGAAATAAAATATTGCTTGCATTGTGAATATTTCAAATAAAAGTATTATGGGATATGATAAGTTTTATAATACTTTAGTTATTTAAAGTATTCCCAAAACAATCAATGTTTTATTTCCATGTTAAAAAATATTGTAAGTTCCTGTTAAAATAGCCAATATCAAGAACACTGATGACAGCTTATGCTGGAGAGGATGTGGAGTAAGGGCAACAAACACTCCTCCAGGGCTGGTGGGAGTGCAAACTTGTATGGTTGCTTTGGAAATCAGTATGACGATTTCTCAGAAAATTAGGAAACAGTCTACCTCAAGACCCAGCAATACCACTGTTGGGTATATACCCAAAGGATGTTCAATCATACCATAAGGACATGTGCTCAACTATGTTATTCATAATAGCCAGAACCTGGAAACAGCCTAGATACCCATCAACAGAAGAATGGATAAAGAAAATGTGGTATTTACATAATGGAGTACTTCTCGGCAGTAAAAAATAATATCTTGAGATTTGCAGGCAAATGGATGGATCTAGAAAAAAAATTTTGGGACATAAGCTAGCCAGCCAGGCAGCCGGGAGCTGGGGCGGCAGGGAAGCGGCCCGCAGCTCCTTACAACAGTAACCCACATCCAGAAAGACAAATATAATATGTACTCACTCATAAGGTGGCTCTTAGAGATAAAGCAAAGAAAACCCAACCTACAGTCCACAACCCCAGAGAACCTAAATAACAAAGAGGACTCTAAGAGAGACATGCACAGAACTACATAGGAAGGAGAAAAAGACACGATCTCCTGAGTAAATTGGGAGCATGGGGGTCACAGGAAAGAGTAAAATGGGAGAGTGGAGGAAGGGAGGGGAGCAGAGAAAAATGTATAGCACAATAAAAAAGAAAGAAAATTAAATATAGGATAGGTTTAAATGCATACCATGTCACTGCCTGACTTGTCTACTTTTACTTCTATTATTTCAGATTTTAGGTCCCCCACCGGGACAAATGAGGTTGTCTTTGGAAACATAAGAAGAATCTTCTGTGATTATGACATGAAAAAAATCCCAGCACCATGCTGCAGTCATTAAAAACCCCACCCTGAGCTTAAGCTACGTTGTCCTTGTTTGGGATAGGAAATAGTATCCTGTGCAGTCAAAAATGTGTATTGGGGCCGGGCAATGGTGGCGCACACCTTTAATCCCAGCACTCGGGAGGCAGAGGCAGGTGGATCTCTGTGAGTTCGAGACCAGCCTGGT
>NW_004949149.1:148239-154512 GCF_000317375.1 Microtus ochrogaster
CACACACAGAGAGAGAGAGAGAGAGAGAGAGAGAGAGAGAGAGAGAGAGAGAGAGAGAAATAAGTTAACAAAAATTTGGATTAAAAATGTGGGAAAATGAAAATAATCTAAAAGATGTAAAAAAAACTCTCTTAAACTTTGAGAAATATGAACACCTACAGAAAGCAATGACCCCCAAAATTGTAAAAATAATATGTTAGGCACAAATAAAATTGAAATTGAAAGCATCTCCTGGTCAAAAAATGTTTTAAAATTTTTGTTATTACTTATTTGTTTATTTTTATTTTCTGAGGCAGAGTTTCCCACTGTACCCCTGACAAGTCTGGAACTTGCTGTGTAGATAAGATTACCATTACCTCAAATCAGCAGAAAGTAGTATAAAAACCTAGAGCCAAATTCCTAAAATATTGTTTATAAATATTTGTTTTCATTTAAAGGGGGTTGGTTATACATAGTTAATGGTCATAGTCAATCTCTTTCTAAAGAAAAAAGAGAAATATGATATAGACATTATAAAAAGGTAGATTATTAAATCTACTTTAATCCACAAAACAACTGTTAATCTCAAAATACTTCACATTGGTATGAATTTTGATTTACTGATACAAATTTAAGGTCAATTTTATTATACTATATGTATATTTGCTCTTATTTAAGGTATTAAGTTTTTATGCAGCTCACTTCAAAATGTAATGTATAGTTAAGAAATAGATTGATAGTCATCTATAATAGTTAAACTTATAGTCATGTTAGTTAGGTTTTCTAAATAAGCAGAGATATATTTCAGATGGATAGGTAATCTTTAAACACTTCAAAGATCTACAGAATACGATATTTAAAATGTTTTAAGAACTTAGACTTTTCTCTTTTTTTTATTTTAAACACTGCTTGGCCCATTAGTTCCAGCCTTTTAATGGCTAGCTCTTACATATTGATCTAACCCATTTCTAATAATCTGTGTAGCCCACGAGGAGGCTTACCAGGGAAGATCTTAACCTGCGTCTGTCTGGAGTGGGAGAACCATGGCGACTCTCTGATTCAGCTTCTTTCTCCCAGCATTCTGTTCTGCTTAGACTTTTCTTGACAGTGAGACATGTTTTGCAATTACTTCAAGAAGATGATGGGCATCAAAGAAGCTCCTTATGGAGTTTGCTTTCGATGTTGCAAGGCTAGTCATTTGGGCAAGGAACTGCTCTTGCCTGGACTTTTGACAATATGCTATATAAACTGAATGTGTTGAACCCACAGGAAAATGAGTGCTGAACTTGCAGAAACAAGGTGGGACAGCCCTTTAGGGTTCCTGTTTCATGGAAGAGTTTGCCAGACATTCTGCAGGACACAGAAGAAAGCGACTGATAAATTTTGCCAAAATAGGTCCTTCATATTTCCTGCTTCACTGAGAAATCTGTCGGATGCTCAAAGCCTATAGGCTGAAGGTGGCTGCCCCAATGTTACAGAAGAACTTTGTGTGACTTTCCAGGTAGCCAGATATCGCTGCCATTTCTAGAGTTTTGAAAGTTGCTTACAATGTACCTCTGGGTGACTTATGTAATACTGTATCCTTCTAGGGTCTTTGATGGAGTTGAAGACTAGATAGTTATATAGTTTCCTTTAGTTATGAAAAATGACAAATTATATATGAAATTATATATGAAATATAAATTATGAGACTCACAAAGATAAAATAGATGACAGAATATTTTCTTTAATTTTTCAAATACAAATAGACTAAATATTGTAACTGTAAAAAATATTGTAACTGTAATTCTTGCTTGATAACCATTTTGTTATATGTAATTTTACTATGCTAAAGGTAAAACCTTTCCTTTTAATTAGACAAAAAAGGGGAAATGTGTGGGATGTCCTTCTGCATGCTGCAAATATGTGTTACTTTTATTGGTTGATGAACAGGGCAGAATATAACTAGACTGGAAAGCCAAATTGAATACAGGGAAAAAGAAGGCAGAGTCAGAGAGACAAGAGCAGCCTCAGGTGAAGCAAGCCATGGGCCTTGTGATAAAATATAGAATAATAGAAATGGGTTAATTTAAGTTGTAAGAGCTGGTTAATAATAAGCCTGAACTAATAGGCTAAACAGTTTATAATTAATATTAAACTTCAGAGTGGTTATTCAGGAGCTGGTGGGCATGAGAAAAACCTTCAGTTACATAGTTGTTTAAATTAGCCAAGAGCTAAGTAAGCTGTGGTCTTAGGAAAGAAAATGCAGCTATAGCAGCCATAAGGTTCAAGCTATTTCTAAGTGAATATTATAAATGTGGATATGTATAAAAACAAAGGCCATGTATTTATGGGAGACAAACATCCAACAAAATAAAATGTGTAGAGTCTAATGCCATGATTGTTAATAATGTCAACTTGACAGAAAATAAAATCATAGAAAGACAAATCTCTTGTATTTCTGTGAGGGGTTATCTTAAACAGGTTAACTGAGGTAGGAACACTCACCTAAATGTGGCTGGAACCATTCTTTGGGCTGAGGGGGACATGACCTGAGCCAGGGCTGTTACACAAAGAAACCTGTCTCAAAAAATCAAAAGTAAAGAATCTTAGTTGGGACCAACTAAGAAAACTGAATATAGTGAATGATGCCTATAATGTCAGCATTCAGGAAGCTCAGAGCAGGAAAATCATGACTTTGAGGCCAACCTAAACTAAACAGTGAGTTCAAGACTAGCCTGAGCTATATGGTAATACTCAGTATATAAAGTAAAATAGAAGAGACACTTATAAGAAAATTAGTGGACAAAAACATTAGAAGAGTTATTATGGGCTGGGGATATGACTTAATGGTAGAGGACTTGCCTGACATGCATGAGGCCCTGTGTTCACTTAATAGCATTGCAAAAACGTATGCTAATCCCATGTTCAGGGAGCTCTAGGAATGACATCATGTTAGACAGGAAATTAGGAGGAAAGTTATGTAGAAAGACCAAAATCAAACTTCTAAAGATGAAAACTATAATGACAGACAAGAAAAATGCACTATGTATGACTTAGTGCTTAGATATCAGATTAGTGAATTTGATACAAGGAATATGAAAAAGATTGAACATAACACTAATGGAAACAAGTCCATCCCAGCAAATAAAACGTGTGTAACTGGAGTCTCCTGGGGTGGGTGAGGTATACATAAAAGACATATTTGAGAAAATAATGGTAAAAATTTATCCCATTTCATTGACAGCTATAAATGCATATATTTGAGAGAGGCATTTCTTAGAGAAATTAGAGGAGAACCTAGTAAGAAATATGGAATCTGTGAATTGAAAACATATCTGCAGCTATCTTCAGTTTTCCCCCGGATCGACCCATAAGTTGATGACATTCCCGATCATTACACCAGTACCTCAAACACAGCCCTTTCCCTCACAAATATACCAGCTGATTCAGCATAGGAAGGACCTGGCGTGCCTAAAATATCATTGATAAGGAATAAGATAACTGAGACAGAAGCGAATACAGAAAAATTATGGGGACTTGGAAAAGAAAAGGAACTACTCACCCCCGGTCTGGTTGAAGCCTTTCACCAGTGTGGACTCAGAAATTCCAGAGCATTTAACTAAATTTGCTTTGCAAATTGCCTATGTGAAGACAATCTGCCGCCGTTTAGCAACGATATTTTCAAATAAGAATGTTACAATAGTAATGACCCATGCTTGAGGCCAGAGTGTGGATAACCTTGAGTGTGGCCTTACTCCTCCCCAGATATTTTCTGAACTCTCAGAACTATCGAGTTTTGTTTACAATGAAAACATCTTCCTTCCCTACAACTCTAGTGCCCTTGGCTGCTACCTCAAAGGCTGTCATTTTGTCGGGTGCAGCCCAGGAACCAAGAGGTGTCTTATTTAAATTTCTTTCTTTTCTTTTTCTTCTTTTTGTTTCTCTGCATAGCCCTGGTTCTCCTGGAACTCATTCTGTAGACCAAGTTGACTTTAAACTCACAGAGATCCACCAGTCTCTGCTTCTTGAGTGCTGGGGTTAAAGGCGTGTGCCACCAACACGTGGTTAAATTTCTTAACAATCCTTTAAGATAGTAATTTCAGGGCCAGAAGGACTGCTCGGCGGCAAGTAAAAAGGGCTTGTTACTCAGGCCTGATGACTTGAATTCAGAACCCTGGAACTCACATAAAAGTCAAAAGAAGAAGAAAAATCAGCTGGTATGTGCTGGAAATGCCAGTACTTCTACAAGATGGCAGATAGAGACGGGAGAAGCTCCTGGAAGATTGGAAGCCCATAGACAACCTAACCTGTAGTGCTTATCATCAGAAATAGACAAAGAGAGACCCTGCCTCAAAGTAGGTGGAAGGCAAGAACTGATGCCTGGGATTGTTCTCTAGCAACTTGTACCTGTGACGCATGTAGACACACACACACACACACACACACACACACACACATACACCTGAACAAGCACACCCATTATCCATACGCACACACAGTGTAACAATTTTTCAGGGGAGGAATCTTGGCAATGAGAGCGACAAATATGCCATGCGGCCATAGACAGAGCTTAAGTGGGGAGTTTATTGAGAGAAGGGGGAAAGAAAGGTGGAGAGAGAGAGAGAGCCATTTGCCTCTTCAGAAGAACAACGGGAAAGAGTGGCAATGGGCAGATGGGCAGAGCTTGTCTCTTAAAGGGGCCTTTTGCACCATTGTACATACTACGCAGTGACATAGCAGCCATAGGACCCTGGACTGGCCAGGCTGCTGCCTGAGTGCATCCTGCCAGGTGACAGGCCAGCATAATGCCTGAATCCTAACTCACAGAACTAAATAACACTTTAAAAAAAATAAAACTAGTTAATGATTCAAAATCCCAGATATGGCTGCTGGACAGACTATAAAATGTATCTTTCCTTTGAGAACCCCGCTCTCATATGCTTAGGTGTCTTATTCCTTCCCTGAATGTCCCCCTTTTTTCATCTTCCCACACAAGGGCTAAGGCTATGTTCAAAATCTCCTTTAATAAGTCACAGCCCTGTTTTGTGCTGGCCATCCTTCAGCTCCTTTTTGATTCAACTTTACCTGAGCGGAGGGCCCTAAAATGAACTCCTCAGGCTGCTGCAGGCAACAGTATGGAGCTCTATATGTCTGTCCGCACTGGCGTTGATAAATATAATACCACAGCCATGAAAGGCATTCGGTGTTGACATCGGGACAGATGGACTGTTGAAACACAGGCACACAAACATGACCCATTGATTTTGATAAAAGGGTATAGCCAATTCAAAGGAAAGAAAGGGTAATCTTTTCAAGAATTGATCTGGAAACAATTTAACCATAACGCGCAGACTTCAATCCATGCCTGGAAGCGCTTACATCAAGGTGCTCTCTGCAGATCAGAAGTATAACACCTGGTTGACAAGCAGTCTTCTAGAGGAAGAGTCAGCTCTAAAACTCTACCATATAGAATTAGGCAAAGATCTCCCAGATTAGGGGCCCCAAATTATACACATGCGCGTGCGCACACACACACAGAGGTTGGTATGTCTAAAAGTTAAAAATCTTTTTTTTCTTCATCAAACACTGTTGAGGGAATGGAAAGTTAAGCCCACAAACTGGAAAGATAAATCTACAATGACATCTAATCAAAGATCATGCCCAGAATTTATAAAGATCTACAAGAACTCAATAATAAGAACACAAACAAAACAATTTCAAATGGATAATATTTGTACAGACCCCAAAACAGATGACAAGTACATTAAAAGCTGTGTCTCGAACCACTAGCCATTAGGAAGATGCAAACTCAAGCCCCAAAGTGACAATGCGACACCATGTGTCTGTGTTAGAGTGTCTGGGAAGACGCACACAGTAAGTGCTCACGAGAAGGCTGAAGATTGAAAGCTCTTATACACTCCTTGTGAGAATTTGAAATGGGGGGTATTTTGTTAGTTTTTATAAAGTTACAAACATTTGGCCTGGTCACTTCCAAGCACTGCTCATAAAGACTTGTGCATAGAAGTCGATAGCCTTCATCTTTAAAAATCTTTTAAAGATTATATATTATATATATTTTATATACATAAACATTCATTTAGTCTGTGGGGGGCACACACAAGCACCTGCACACATGCCATGCCTTGCATTAGTGTGTGTGTGTGAGGACACAAGCACCTGCACACATGCCATGCCATGCATTAGTGTGTGTGTGAGAACATGAGCACATGCACACATGCCATGCCATGCATTAGTGTGTGTGTGAGGACATGAGCAACTGCACATAGGCCATGCCATGCATTAGTGTGTGTA
>NW_004949149.1:154853-180521 GCF_000317375.1 Microtus ochrogaster
TTAGTGTGTGTGTGAGGACATGAGCACATGCACACATGCCATGCCATGCACTAGTGTGTGTATGAGGACACAAGCACATTTACACATGCCACGCCATGCATTAGTGTGTGAGAACACGAGCACATGCACACATGCCATGCAATACATTAGTGTGTGTGTGAGGACACGAGCACATGCACACATGCCATGCCATGCACTAGTGTGTGTATGAGGACACGAGCACATTTACACATGCCATGCCATGCATGTGCAGGTTGAAGGACACCTTGAAGTGTTGGTTCTCTGTCTCTTCATGTGGGTTACAAGTGTCAGACTCAAGTTGCCAGGCTTGGTGGCAAGTGCCTTTACCTACTGAGAAATCTCATTGGCCTTGTGGCCTTCGTCTTAAAAAGCTGCAAGATGGAAACAATCTAAATATCCAACAGATTAAGAAACAACGTTTGAAATTTGGAGAATGTTACTTCAGTTAATGGGGTGTTTGTCTTCCATGTATTCAACCCTAGCTTTGATCTTCAGCAAAGAAAACTAAACTGGATGTGTGGTTACATTCTTGTCTTTGAAGCAGTAAAGAAAGGAGTATCCAAGGTTCAAGGCCATTCTCAGCCATGTACCAAGAGGCTAGCCTGGGCTATACAATTCCCTGTCTCAAAAAGAAAGGGAGACAGGAAGTAAGGGAGGGAAAGGGGAGAGAGGAAGGAAGGAGGGACAGGTAAGTTGTTTCTTTGGTGCATTTACAGAACAGGTACTGCTCAACGATGAAACAGAATAACCTAGTGATGTACGTAATGTCATTGACAAAGCTTCGAACCTGTATGCTTAGTGCAGAAGGCAGATAAAGATAAAGGCATACTACACAGTCACATTCATTTGAGATTCTAGAAAAATATGAACCAGTTTCTGGCAGATGGACATCAGTAGTTGCTTGGGTTGAGGAATGGTGGATATCTTCACTTCTCCATACTCTTGAGACAGTCTCACAATGAGGCCAGGCTAGCCTTGAACACTCCATCCTACAGTTCCCATTTCCAGTTGCTGAGATTACACTTGTTATCATACCGGTCGTGTGTGGTGATGGTTTCATGATGGTTTCATGTCCCATCTTCTTCCATACCAAGTACACCTCTACAACATTGTTGTAGCAAACAAAGCCAGGGACAGAATGGCCCAGATGATAAAGGTGTCTGCCACCAAGACTGGATTCCTTTCCAGGCCCCACATGGCGGAATGAGAGTCCCTACCCAGACAGGTTGTCCTCCGACCCTGTGTGGTGGCGTGTCTACCCCTGGCAAACAAAAGAACAAACAAAACAACAGCAGACAAGAGAATGGGGGAAACCAGTAGAGGGTTTAACCAGGACTTTTGGGCAAAGCTTTTCTGTGGGGTGGAACCTGGGCGCTTGCCGAAGCCGGAGAAGAGCTGGAGTCTGAAGCCGAGAGCTGATACTTGGCGTTTGTTTCCTTTGGCAGCTTCTTCTCTGTGCACATTTTTGTCCTTTGTCTTTATGTTCCACTTTCTGCTGAAAAACTTATTTCTAATGAAAACAAAAGTCCTTGCATCTGCCGTCCCGGTGGGGAACTTTGCAGTGTGGCAGCCAGCTCTGTTTCAGGGGATGCCTCTGCCACTCCCGGTCTCTGAGCTGAAGCTGCTTGCAGTGCTTTTGCAGGTGCTAGACCTTCTTCCTCAGAAGTTTCTCAGAATGCTGCTTATTATTTTTATAAGTGAGGGCTGTGCCTATTTTAACTTCAAAGAAATCAGCAACCTCTTCCAGACAGGAAATTGCTTGGGAGATGCAATTAGATTGTTCTGAATGCTAACACAGTTAGATTCCAGAGGGCGGTGCCCCGCTCGGCCCTAGCCAAGTCCACAAGCCTCTTCCCTGGGAACTTTCTCTCTTCCCAAGCCCACCCGGGGTGGACTCTTTGGTCATGGTTTTGCTCCCTCATGTTGCTGTGAGTTGTGGGGAACAATTGAATATTTGTGCTGGGAAAATTTGTTCTGGAAGAATTTGGAATTGGAGTAGAGGTCCCAATAAGGTCCTGATGGCCTCGGAGCTGGGAGATCTTGTAACTCTCCAGAAAGGAGAGTGCTGAGGGACTAAGATGCTCTGAAACAGGAGGAAGACTAAGGCCACGTGCTCTGGGCTTCCTCGGGGCCCACTAGAGGCCTTGCCCTTGCAGTCCACGAGGTAGCACATGTTGAAAAGTGGTTTTGATTGAACCTGGAGTGGTCTTTCTCCCGTGCACCCCCTCCGTCTAAGACACTCGGTGAATAGGAGAGGGAGAAAAACCAGTGGGCGTGGTCTATGTGCTCACAGCCCCAGCTGCCGGGGAAGAGGCAGGAGGAGTTCAAGGTCAGCCTGGGCACACAGTGAGACCCTGTCTCAGAGGTAATAAATGAATAAAATGGTTCACAGTAAGCCAAAATCTGGCTTCTGATAGGAGGCAAGAGTCCTATTGGCACCAATCTGAGGTCTGCAGTTAACGTCAAGCTACCCAAGCCAGACTTTGTCCTCATTTAGAAGCTCCTTTGCTGTCCGTTTTCTTCCCCACCCCCTTTCCTTTCTTTGATTCTTCCTTCTTTCTCTTCCTTCCTCTGTCCTCCAGCAAATACCCAAGGAGTGCTTCTATTAGCCAGGCACTATTTTTGGTGCTTAAGCAAACCAAACAAAACTTAATTAATTAAATTTTTTCTGGGGGGGAGGTTCATGTAGTCCATGTTGTTCTTGAACTCATTCTTAGCTGAGGATGACTTTGAACTCCTAATACCCCCACCTTTATTTACCTCATATGAGCTGGGTTTAGCCCAAGTGGTGGGGTTGCACCATGCCTAGTCTATGTGTTGCTGGGGACTGAACCCAGGACTTAATGCATGCTAGATGATCATCACGCTAGGCAAGCATTTTATTGACTCAGCTCATTTCCCAGCCACTGGACCCCCCCCCCCAAAGAAAACCATAAATAGGGTCAGTGATGCAACTCACTGGAGAAAGGTGCTTACTGCCCAACAAGAAAAGCCGGAGGACCGGAGGTTGATTTCTGGAGCATGTGCACATGTGGAAGGTGAGCTCCAACTCTACCAAAGGGTTTGCACCTGGTATCAGAGAAGTATGTTGCTTTCCAATATTCCGGTTTATTATGGTTCCCATCTCTGAAGCATAAACTCCCTTAAGGCAGAACATTTCTATTTCTTCTTCTTCTTCTTCTTCTTCTTCTTCTTCTTCTTCTTCTTCTTCTTCTTCTTCTTCTTCTCCTTCTCCTTCTCCTTCTCCTTCTCCTTCTCCTTCTCCTTCTCCTTCATTATTATTATTATTATCCTTGTGTGTGTGTTTGTGTGTGTACATGGTTGGAGATGGGTGCATGCCACAGCCTGTTGTCTCCTAATCCTGTACACAAAATCCTCTGAGGAAAAATAAAAACCAACGTGTAAGGACCATAGTGGTGTGTGAGGTGTCCTGCCGCTCTGGGAACATGCTGTGAGAGAGAGACGAGGAGGCATTGACCTGAAGGAGCACAGAGAAACCAGAATCTACTGGAGGAGAACTGGGGAGATTGTGTTTATTTAACAGGGGCCAACCCACATGGAGCTACAGAGGCACAGAGCCAAATTCAGGGTCTCGTGTGTGTGTGTTTGTGTGTGTGTGTGTGTGTGTGTGTGTGTGTGTGTGTGTGTGTAACAAAATAAACTGTCAGATCTGGAGCTAGAGTCACACCTGACATGACATGGGTACTGTCAACTGGACTCAGATCCTTTACAAGAACAGCAAGTGCTCTTAGCCACCGAGCCATCTCTCCAGTCCAAATCTGGAGTCTTTGGCTCTTTCTCTGTTTGAACTGAGAAGCCTTCCTAGGGCTCTCAGCAAGCAGATTTGTGTTTTAACAAAACTGGCTTCTCCGGGAGGCAGAGGCAGGTGGATCTCTGTGAGTTCGAGACCAGCCTGGTCTACAGAGCTAGTTCCAGGACAGGCTCCAAAGCCACAGAGAAACCCTGTCTCAAAAAACCAAAACCAAACCAAAACAAAACAAAACAAAAAAACTGGCCTCTGTGTTGAGAAGAGACTTAGAAGGGCTAGGAGGATAGGTTCAGAGACAATGTGGTCATTCCTAAGGTATCTTGTAACATATAGCTTGTTTTGCTCTAAACTCTGGAGCACTTAGCATTAATATTTTTGAAAACTGCCTCATTTGCATTTAATCTATGTGTGTATGTGTGTGGACCTCTCTGTGTTCATGCACACTCATGTGATGTCCAACAAGACCAGAAAAGGGCATCGGGTCACCTGGAGCTGGAGTAACGGACAGTTGTGAGCACCCTGATTGGGTGCTGGGAACTGAGCTCAGGTCCCTTGCCAGAGCTTAAAAACATTTTTAAGATTACACCTATTTGTGTGTGTGTGTGTGTGTGTGTGTCTTTCTCTAACTTCTCAAAGGGACCTTGATAGCTAGAAGTTGAAGTTTGGGGTCTTTGCTTGCCATAGAATGGTCTGGATAACCTCCCTGCTCAACTGCCGAGGACCTTTCAAGCAGCCATGTTATTCCAGAATACTCCAGCCTATACAGATGACTTGGCTCTCACTTATATGAGGCAGAATCCATCCTGTTGGTATATGGAGCTGGAGCTGAAGGCAGACTAAGGTCTGGAGAAAGCCGTGTCACACAGACAAAGGGACACCTCTGCTGACTTTCTTGCTGCTGTTCCATTTCCCACCCCAACCCTGAGCTCACTCGGCTGTCTTTCTAACTCGGATTCTATGAGACACTCCTGTTTCTATGGGAACCAAAGAGTCCCAGCGAG
The DNA here is from genome assembly GCF_000317375.1 of Microtus ochrogaster. Taxonomy (NCBI): domain Eukaryota; kingdom Metazoa; phylum Chordata; class Mammalia; order Rodentia; family Cricetidae; genus Microtus; species Microtus ochrogaster. The sequence continues at coordinate 159,645 of NW_004949149.1, forward strand.
CGGATGCTGAAGATCAACAACTGGCTTGCATACCTGCGCGTCTCGCCTCACTGGCGTCCTGTAGCCATGTCTCACACCCACCTTGTCTAAGCCTGGACCACACACAGAGTCACGGTTCTGGCTGGATGGGTTGTCCTGGAAATACCTTGAGTGGTGGAGAACCAGAGCTCCCCAACTTGGTCAGACTCCTTGAGTTGCCTGTGACTATTAATGATTCTATTGTTAGTTTGTGATGTTTAATGTTTACTATCAAGTTCACAGAACCTAGAATCATCTGGAAGATGGGCCTCTGGGCATGCCTGTGGGGAGATCTTCTTGTGTTCAGTAAAGTGGCAAGGCCTGCCCTTTGTTAGGTGGTAACCCTCCCCGGTGGACTCTCTGAGAAAGGGAACTGAGCAGCAGTGACATCTCTGTCTCCTGATTGTAGACGTGATGTACCCAGCTGCCTCATGCACCTGACACCTTGACTTTGCCACCATGAAGGGCTGTGCTTTTGAACTGCGAGTCAGGATAAATCTATTCTTTCTTTCTTCCTTCCTTCCTTCCTTCCTTCCTTCCTTCCTTCCTTCCTTCCTTTCTTCTGTGGTTTTGGAGCCTGTCCTGGAACTAGCTCTTGTAGACCAGGCTGGTCTCGAACTCACATAGATCCGCTTGCCTCTGCCTCCCAAGTGTGCGCCACCACCGCCCAGCCTAAGAGGAATTCTTGAGAGACACGGAGATGGTCCTCAGTGAAGGAAGTCTGCAGACAGCTGAGCTGCAAGGCAAGGGAAACACCCAGTTTTCGAGAGAATTACAAGTGAATCTAGAAATCCAGGACATAGTGATTGGAGTTCAGACTCAGAAGGCTCAGCCCAGTTCTGCCGCTGTCCGCTGGAGTAGTGAACCCTGCTATTCTCCTCGCTTCACTGACCTGCTCGGCCATGAAGAGGCCCTGGGTCCAGCATGGGCCTTCTTTTTCTTGGTAACTGAAGACCCCAGATCCTTTATAGCTGCAAGAATGTGCTGGGAAAGGACAAGGACTTCTTCCAGAGTTTAGACCAGTTTATCAATCCAACTTTCCTAGCCTGAGTTTCATAGTAACAAGTCTAAGCTATTGGACAAGCATTATTATTATTATTATTATTATTATTATTATTATTATTATTATTATTATTATTATTATTATTTGCAGTTCCCACACTTGATGTGAATTCAGTTCTTGCGAGGGTGGGCGTGGCCCCCGGGGAGGGGCCCAGGGCTGGGGCATGAGGTAGCGTCACCCGCATGTGCACTCCCGCGCCGACAGCTCTTGCAGCGTGTGGTAGCAGCTGTGCACGTCCAGGAACATCGGGCGGCAGCACAAGTGCGCGCGCACCCGCTCCGTGTGCACGTGCCTCCGCTGGCACAGGCCCAGGTCGTAGATGCGCGCAGGGCCGCCTCGCACGCGCCTGCTCAGTAGCGGAACAGCACGGTCTCGTCCGACGTGTAGCCCGGGCCCAACTCGCTCACGCGCACCTCAACCTTGCGCAGCCCGCATGGGCACGCGCCCGACCGCGCATGCCGTCGCCGCCGGGACCCGCTCGACTGCGCGGCCCGGAGCGCTTGCGGCCCAGGGGGAAAGTTTTCGAAGCTCCACTGCATCGGGGCGCCCTGTGGCGGGAAAAGGAAGACAGAGGATTGGACTGTGAGAGCTGGCCCCGCCCCTTTTCCTCGCACGCCTGGGGCTGCGGAGGAGGCGTGACTAGGGACGCCTGTGATAGTCAGAGGAGAGAGATGATTGGACGGTGTTGGTCAAGTATTTGAAGAAATCTTAAGTGTCTGAGTTGGTTATTTGGGGGCAGGATATTGGGACAGGAACACTCTGCCTACAGAGTATGCCCTTGTGTTGACAACTATATCTCATATTGCAAATTAAATAGAGTAGAGTAGCTGGGGCAGCTCTTCATGTCAAGATTATGTTTATTTATGTTTTCTTTATTCCGGGTTGTTCGCTCTAGGAAAAGCTCCAGGTTTGCTGTGGCCAAGCCAGTGCCTGTGGCTCAGAAGGTGTGGTGTTTGAATGACAATGGCCCCCATAAACTCATATGTCTGAATGCTTTATCTCATTGGTGGAACTATTTGGGAAGGAATAAGAGATGTGGCTCATTGGAAGAGGTTCTGAAAGTACACACTGTTCCCAGTTCTCTGTGTGTGTATCTAATGCCTGAGGATCTCAGCTGCTGCTCCAGCACTATACCTTCTTGCCTGCTGTCATGCTCCTCAACCTGATGGTTATAGACTATAACCCTCTGGAACAATGAACTCCTAAATTAAATGTTTTCTTTTATAAGTTGCCTTAATCATGATGTCTTATCACACTAGTAGAGATAACTACAGGGAAGTCCCGAGGCCTGAGGGAAGTTCTGCTGTTCTGTTCTTCCCACTTTGACTGTCACACCTCCTTCTCCATGCTGCCTCTCTGTGCTTTTGGTGGAGACAGTTGTGGGTACAAATCTATAGCATCTCAAGCCCAGGGTGCTGTTCTTCTTAGCGTCCACACCTGAATCTGCCGGTATTTCATCTAAGGTCCCCAGTCCTGCAGTCAGCACCTCGCCACTCAGATTCCCGGTTTTGCTGGCACCAGCTTGGCCACAGCCAGCAAATGTAGGTTTTAACTAAGTCTCTATCATTCTTTTTAGCAATAAAGACTCAGGGGTCAGATATTGGGGTGAAAACCTGCTACATCAGAGAAGCAGAGAAGCAGTCAACTGACTTTCCATTTTAGCCAGAGACCCAACAAGAGAGCATCTCTTCACTTATCTCAAACCAAAGAGACAGCGAGTCTTTAAGGTTCCCCCCCCCCAACACTCCTTCCTGTGCGTCTCTCTATCTGTATTCCTGGGTCCTCCTTCCTCTCTATGGCTAATTCCTGCCAACTAGTCACTAGCTCTGCCCCCTGATCCAAGTGTGACCAGATAGCTCACAACACATGTGGGCTGTGCACCTGTTACTCTTGATGACCCTAAGTAGTTAACATGGGAGACACAGTGCCCTGATCCAGATCTGAAATGTCCCCCAAGGACTCAGGTGTTAAAGGTTTGGATGCCAGCCTGAACCACTTAGAAATTTAAGTTTTTCACTTTCTCACCCCCCCCCCCCCGTGTGTGTGTGTGTGTGTGTGTGTGTGTGTGTGTGCGCGCGCGCGCGCGCGCATGCACGTGGGCACACAGGTGCCAGCGGAGGCCAGCAGAGGGCATCAGTTCCCCTGCAGCAGGAGTTAGCACATCTGCACAGTGCTAATGTGGGCACTGGGAACTGATTTCAGCCGCAAGCCCGTGGCACTGTGGGATATGATGGACCTTTTAGCAGGTGATCTCTGTCTTAGTCTGCCTTCTGTTGCTGTAACCAAAGCAACTTAAGGGAGAAAGGGTTTACCCTGACCCACTGTTGGATGTAGAGTCAATGTGAGGACGTCGAGGCCAATGACTCCGTTAATGCTACCCTGCCCTATCTCCATTATGTGCTTGCTTTGCCAGGTCTCAGCCCTCTACCCCTCCCTGCAGTGGTCACATCTGCCTTGGTAACACATTCGAGATTTCCATGGCCTTAACTGTGGCCCAGATGTATTAACAAAAGTAACTGGCATGCTATGTCTTAAATAATCACCAAGCCCTGACAGGAATGAACGCTTCGTGCTACTCTGACTTTGAGGCCAATCATGGTCTTTGTGGTTTTCGCCTTGAAAAAACTCTGTGTCCCTGAACTTGGTCACCAAGAGGCTTTTCAGAAGCACAAGCCTGCTTTTGGTCTGGCCATCAGTCAGAAGGACTTACAACGTTTAAGTGGCTTTATCAGCGTGGTTGTCAATAACGGTCTCTCATGGATCATTGCAGAGGTGTCAGAACCTGAAACCACAGTTCACAACATATCAGCAGTCAGAAGAGCAAGGGATTTGGAATAGGGCTCAGCTCACTTTCTTCTTTCTATACAGGCCACTATGGCCAGCTGACCTAGGGAGCGGTTCCTCTTCTGGTTGAATCTGGTTGAATCTTCTATCTAGGAATACAATTAAGAGGATCTTCAAGATACACCCAGAGGTCGGTTTCTCAGGTGACCCTAGACTCTGTCAACAATTAACACTACCACAGACTGAGAAGGAAGCCAGGCCATTGGAGCCGTATCCCAAGAGGAATGCTGGGGCCCTAGCTTCTGCCAACTCCCTCTTTATCATGTGGCAAGTAGGCTTTTTGTTTGTTTGTGTTTTGTTTTGTCATTGTTATTTTGGTTTGGCTTTTTTTTTTTTTTCCGAGACAGGGTTTCTCTGTGTAACAGTCCTGGCTGTCCTGGAACTCACTCTGTAGACCAGGCTGGCCTCAGCTTCACTGAGATCTGCTGCCTCTGCCTCCCAAGTGCTGGGATTAAAGGCATGCAGCTTACCGCACATTCTTTGCCATGATGGTCCACGTCACCGCAAGGCCAACGTCACATGGTCACGCTACCTTGTCTCAGGGATTTTTGTACCAGTAACAGAAAGCCAATATTCCTGGTCAGAGCAGCTTTAAGCCCAGGCCAGCAGAGTGTGTGTATTAGCTTCCTAGTGTTGCTCTAACGAAATGTCAGCGGCTAGATGGCTGGGAACAATGGGAAGGTTCTGTCTGGAGGCTGGTTATATGTGGATATCTTTTCCCTGCGCCTCTTCATTTTATCTTCTCTCTGTGCCCGAATTTCCCTTTTTCGGAGGACATCAGTCAAGTTGGATTAGGGCCCAACCTAAATGACTTCATCTTCACTTGAGTACATTGTAAGCTTGACTCCCTCCAAATAAGGCCACATTCTGAGGCATAGGGGGCTAGAACTTGAACATATCCTTGAAGGACACAATTCAACCCTTAATGGGACAAAAGTCAGGTTACAGAAACAGCTGTGAGAGAACAGATAGAAAATACACACAGTTAAACAGCCAGGAATTCTCGGAAGCATGTTCAGGAGCCTTGTCCCCACACACTCAGAGTTCAAGCCAAGTTTACCTAAATCTCCAAAGGACAGGGATGCATTTGAGTGCTATAGAAGCACAGGAAGAGGCAAGGACACTGCCTCCGGGAAGGGAACGGCCTCTTTGATGGAGCTCTAAGAATCCTTCCCCGTGGGGTGGATCTGGGTCCACAGGAAGCCTGTCTCACAAAGCTGTTTTCCGAACCTTTTAAAGGTGGATATTAAGAGGTCTTCCAGCAGCCACCAGGAAACATAAACCTAAAATATAATCATGCATCATGTTTCAGCGTCATCAAGGAATGGGATGGAGAAGGAGGGGTAGCTGCTTGTCCTTACTTTGACAAATGGAGGAGAATCTGAGAAAGGACAGAGTCTCCCCAGTTTCCCTCTGATCTCAGCAGTGGAACTGTGACTCTGGGTTCTTAGTCTCAAACGAAGCAGTCAGGTTGGCTCAGCCCTCTCTAGGTGTACACCCTGTTTCTGCTGAGGGACTCAGGTGGATGCTGATCTTCCCCAACATGGTTTGGTTCTGTTTAGTTGCCACACAATTCTGACTGGAATAAGGAATCATTCTGATTACCCTTGGCTCCCCCCACACCAGCAAAGTGTTACTGCTCAGCTACCTTGCAGGTGTCTTCCAAATAAAACCTCCACACTGGCTCTGTGCCACTGAACTGTGAAGAACACATTTTCTGGTCTGTGGTTTGCTCATCTAAAATGCCTTTATTCAGTCGATCCACGCACAACCCTGCCATACGCACACTCGCACACACACACACACACATACACACACAAATATACAGACACATGCATGCACACATCCAAAATTACATGCACATACACAACATTTATACATGCATATGTATTCACAGTCCATATATACATACACACATACACAATACAAACACACATACGTATATAAACATGTACACACACAAACCCACATACACACATGAACAATGCACAAATACACAGATATACACATGTGCACATACATACACTCATACGTATACATGCGTGCACACATCCACACATACATGTGCTAATTTCTCTAGAGCCTTTCTTTGATCTGTATGATGGCTATTACGACTAACTTGATAAGACCGAGCATCTTGTAAAAGTGCTAGGGTGTCCTGCACCCTCACACTCAGAGCCCAAGTGAGTCTTTGCTGCCTGAAGTTGTTCTAGTCTTGCTTGTTGCAGCATTAAGACAACTGACATCTGGGAATGGAGATTGTCATCTTTCAGTCATTTGTCTGTCAACTTGGTTGGCTGGGTTGGTTCATCTTGGTATTTGCCACCCCCCCCCGCAGTGGGTTACACAGTAAGCATTTATACTCCCAGATGTTAGGTATTATTCCAGTTACTCAGCTCAACAGTTGTAGCTCAAGCAACAATAGGCAGTGTGTAAAATAATGGGCATCATTGTACACATCGTTACCTGTGAAAATAGGCAGGAGGCTAGACTTGATCCCAGGGCTGTGCTTTGCTATGCCACTGGTCTAATTTGTAACCAGCTTCTACGCGGGCTCATTTGCCATCTTCTGACTTTTTCTCCCTCCATTTCCATCTGCTTTCTGTGTGTGGCTGAGGATAAAATACCACACCTTAAAATAAATCCCCAAGATAGAACTCTGTGTGTGTGTGTTATATGTGCACATGTTTGGGGGTGATGCAAATGCTTGTGAGCAAAGCAAAACAGAGGAGGCTGCTGGCCTGGTCACTTTCCACCCTATTTCCTTGAGGTGAACCCAGAGCTAGGCTCGAGGCCAGAAAGCCCCAGGGATCTTCTTGCCTCTCCTTCCACAGCTCCAGGGCTACAGACTCAACAGCAGCCTTATCTGGCTTTTTACATGGGTGTCAGGGATTTGAACTCACACTTACACAACAAGTTCTCTTTCTCACTGAACAAATTTTCATTCCCCAAGAGGATTCTAGTAAGTACTGGATGCGCTAATGAAAATGGGTTTGTATATTGAGCGTCCATGAGAATGTCTTAGAAGATCAGGCAGCAGAGAATCCTAGACAGTTACTGTCTCACCAGAGGCCTCTTAGATAGCTGCTGCCGTTTCTTTTCCAGGTATGAGACCCTGTCATGACTCTCTGATATGGTGGATGCGTTGCTTACGATCAGCTGCATTGTGACTCCTTCCTCATGTCGTCTAGAGAGCTCTGGCTTTGGTTCACTCTAGATGCGGGACCCTTACTACTGTGTCTTACTACTCCCCAGTGAAAGGAACAGAGTTTATCCACAATTCAAATTGGATTATATCTGAGACCTAGTTCTGGGCAGTGGAATCTGGAAGCAATCTCGTTGGAGCTATTAGGAAGGAATTACGGTCTGTGTTGAGAAAGTGCAATGAGGAACAACCGCTCACACACACTGTCATTATGGAAAGACAGTATTGTTGAACTCGCTGTCTCCCCCATCTTGGGACTATAAAGGATACTTGACTAACACTGTAATGTTAGTATACCAGGTGTCCTCCATAGACCTATGTGTCCAGGGTTTGGTCGTTAGTCTGTGGTGTTGTTGGGAGGTAGGGGAACGTTTAGGATGTAAGATGGGAAGAAGTTAGGTCTTTTGGGACGCTGGATTCTTCCTCTTTCTCCTCCCTGTTCTTTCCAGCTGCCATCAGGTGAGCTCACCACCATGTTCCACCCTGTCATGGATAGAACAGCAGAGTTTTGGAGGAAAACCTTCAAAACCCTAAACCAAAATAAGTCTTTCCTCTTTTAAATTGATTTCTTGGGTATTTTGCCCTAAGAGCAGAAAGATGAGTAACAAACAGAAAGACCATTTGATTACAGGCTTGGGCCCATTTTCTCTTAGATATAGAACACATGCTCCGTATGAATCTTCCACAAACCTGAGAGAAGCCAGATGTCGGTATGTGTGCCTTAGACCTGGTGCTCAGAAGCCTGGTGAGTTCGAGGACAAGTGAGCTACACAGAATGTCCCAGGCCAGCCTGAAGTACCTCCCACGACTCTATCTCAAAAAACACAAACACAAATGAAGCCGAGCATGGTGGTACATGCCTGTGATTCTAGCACTTGGCAGGAGGATCGCTTCACGTTCAAGACTAGCATGGCCACCTAGGGAGTTCTGGCCAGCCTGGGCTATGTAATGAAAGTGGCTGAAAACAACCACAACAAACCCTCCAAACCATCAAAAACTTAAAAGATTCCCAATTCCAAAACATATATGACCACAAGAGCTTTGAATCATGGAACCTGGACTTACCATAATCCGTATCCTACATCAGAGAATACAGTTCCATTCTATGGTGCTGACCCTTGAGCCAGAAGAGCCCCTAGGCTCTAGGGAAGTTCATACATTAAGAACAGAGGCTCGGGCTGGAGAGATGGCTCAGAGGTTAAGAGCACTGATTGCTCTTCCAGAGGTCCTGAGTTCAATTCCCAGCAACCACATGGTGGCTCACAACCATCTATAAGGAGATCTGGTGCCCTCTTCTGGCATACAAACATACATGGAAGGAATGTTGTATACATAATAAATAAATAAATCTTTAAAAAAAAAAAAGAACAGAGGCTCTTTCTATCCAACACCTTCCCACCCTCTCTGCTTTACTGAGTTTAAGCCTACAAGAAACACGACAACAAACCCACACAGCTGGTTAGCACACAGGTGAATTCAGAGGCAGTGTTTCCTGGGAGAACATCTGATTTCTCCCCACCAGGAACTCACTATGTAAGGAAACAGTTAGAATGAAGTCTCAGTTCCTCAGGATCCTCTTGGGCCATGCAGAAGAGCAGCATGGGGGCAGAAGCATCAGTTCTCTGACCTGTGTACCACTGCAGTGTGGGTGATAATCTAGGCCTAGCCATTTCCCGCCAGCGGCTCTCACTGCTTCTTCCTCGCTCCTATTCAGAAAAAAACTCACTATGTTTGCTTGGCTGATAAACCTGTTTTAATAAGGCCTGTGTATTTTGGGTGGTCTACAAGGAACCTCTGAAGGCATAAATTGCATCTTGGAAATGTGTCTGCATCAGGTCTCTCGGGGATTGAGCTGCAGAAGGATTTGCAAGGTTTGCATTTTTCATTCATTAGCACAGAGTTGCTGCCAAACTTCCCTTCCTGTTAGTCACACGGGGAGGAGGGGTCATTGCAGTGGGGTGGCTGTAAATTACCCTGGAGCTCAGCAGCCAAGGCATAATACCCAGGGAAACAGAAAGCTTGGCACGTCTTGTGACTGATCTGTGAGAACTCACATGTCAACTGAGGAATGAAAGACAGCCTATCTTTAAACGTGGCAAGCCAAGCACTAAGCTTGCCCCTTATCCAAACCTGTATGAGAAGGTCAGAATTAGGGCTTGTAAACAACCTAGTTTTGGAGAAAGCAATTGAAGACATGGTCTTATGTCGCTCAGGATGGCTCCAAATTCTTGAAGCTGAAGCTGGGGAGGGTCTAGAGCCCTGATCCTGCCTATACCTCCCCAGTGCAGAGAGTGTGTTCCTTCATCCCTAGTGTGAGAGTGTGCTCCTTCATCCCTAGTGCTGGGAGTGTGTTCCTTCACCCCAGTGCTGGGAATGTGCTCCTATATCCCCAGAGCTGGGAGTGTGCTCCTTCATCCCCAGAGCTGGGAGTGTGTTCCTTCATCCCCAGTGCTGGGAATGTGCTCCTATATCCCCAGAGCTGGAAGTGTGCTCCTCCATCCCTAGTGTGGGAGTGTGCTCCTTCATCCCCAGAGCTGGGAGTGTGCTCCTTCATCCCCAGAGCTGGGAGTGTGCTCCTCCATCCCCAGAGCTGGGAAGGCAGAGACAGGAGGATCCCAGGGCCTGGTTGGACAGCTAAGTCTTGGAGCTCTAGGTTCAGTGAGAGACTCTATCTCAAAAAATAAAGTGGAGAACAATTGAAGACACCCAAGGTCACTCTCTGGCACAGACACACACACACACATACACACACACACTTCTCCACTTGTTTCCCCTTCTAGAGACAGACAGACAGACACACACACTTCTTCACTCACCCCCTTTACACACACACACATACTCACACATATACACACTTCTTCACTCACTCCCTTCCCACAAGCACACACGTGCGCACGTGCACACACACAACACACACATGCATCTTAGCTGACATTTTTCTGATGTGAACTTACAGTGTAAAAAACTTCACTATTTCATAGTCTTCTTTTTAGAAGTTCAAGATCACAGATGCAAGTCTTGCTTGATGTCAATCCTGAACATGCCATTATACACTCTTGGAGGAAAAAAAGAAATGGAGTTTCTTCCCCTTCACCAAATATTCAGTTAGGCAGCAGTAAATGCCAGTTAACTCTCCTTCGTGTGAACTTTTTCCCAGTGTAGAGCCCAAGGTCCCGGCAGGCATTGCACTGAGCAATACCAGGGGACACCAATCACACACCGATGTATGCAGACCTCAGTCCTCACCCCATGTGGGCAATGACTGCCATCACTGTGCCAGGGCCATGTGTGCTCTTCCCAGAAACTAGTAAAGTGTATGCTGTCTACATTAGTCCCTTAAGGACATGGAGACCGAGAAAGCTGAAGTAATAGGCTCACAGCCATATACTTAGTGAGAGGTGTACTCACAGTCTGAACCAGACTTCCCTGATACTATATTGATTTATTGGGTTTTTTTGGTCACTATTACTACCTTTTCTGTTTTAAACAGGCTTTCATGTGTCCCTCGCTGCTCTTGAACTTGCCATGTAGCAGAGGACAACTCTGAATTTTTGGATTCTTCTGCCTATCTTCAAGTGCTGGGTTTACAGGTGTCCACCACCGTGTCTAGTTTATGTGATTCTGAGGATTAAACCCAGGGCCTTGTGCATAGTAGGATATTGTACATAGAAGGCACACACTCCACCAACTCAACTACACCTCCAGTCCCCAGACTTTCAGACTTTTAGGCTTTTCTGCACATTTAGCCCTTCATTTAGTGACAACATTACTGTCTTAACCATGGATTACAAATTCTTCAAATAGTAAGGTTAGAGAACTAAACAGGAAAGAACTAAAGATGGCAGTTCGTGGAGGATTGCCATCAGCCTGGGCTACAGGGCAAAGCTAGGCATTGTAGTGCACACATTTAATACCAGCACTCAGGAGGGGTGTCTTTGAGTTCAAGGCCAGCCTGATCTATAGCGTGAGTTCCAGGGTAGCCAGGGCAACATAGAGAAACCCTGTGTAGAGAAACCAGAAGAAGAGGAGGAGGAAAGAGAACAAGAGAGCCAGGCAGTGGTGGTGCACGCTTTTAATCCCAGCACTTGGGAAGCAGAGACAAAGGCAGGCAGATCTCTAGGTGTTTAAGGCCAATCTGATCTATAGAGTTAGTTCCAGGACAGCTAGGGCTGTTACACAGAGAAATCCTGTCAAGAGAGAGAGAGAGAGAGAGAGAGAGAGAGAGAGAGAGAGAGAGAACAAGAGAAAAGACCCATTTGTCTACTATTTTTCCTTCTATCAGGAAGCCTGACTGAGAGCTTCTGGGAATTGACACCTCCACAAAGATTAGCTGTAACGAGTCTTTCTCTGTGTCATAGCCAGCTCCCAAATAATTACATGGAGATATATTGATTATGAAAACTCTTAGCTTATACTTATCTCAGCTAGCTTTTATAACTTATTATAACCCATTTACATTAATCTACGTTCTTCCATGTAGAATTATCTCTCTTCCATTTTGCACCTCCTGTTTCCTCCAAGTCTGTCTGGTGACTCCACCTTTCTTTGTCCCAGAGTCCTCTCTGTGCCTGGAAGTCCCGCCTATATCTTCTGCCTAGCTATTGGCCGTTCAGCTTTTATTACACCAATCAAAATAATACACTTTCACACAGTGTACAAATATCACACAACAATTAACTGCTTCCCTATTGAGGTGCTGGCAAAGCACCTCCCTCCTGATATAATGTATGCAACTGAGGGGAATTGGAGATGGATGTCTACCCCTCTCATTCTCCCTGATTCTCTTGTTCTTTGCATTGAGTACTCTCTTCAGTGACAGCACAGTGAGATGGAACTATGAGGGTTTTCTCATTGTTCTGTGAGAAAGTGGCAGCCCCTGCTGTGCTGTGCCCAGTAACTAAGGGAATAATACAAGAGAAAAGCCCTGAGGGTGGGAAGCGTGGAATATGGTACAAGTGTGTGCATGCAGGCGCAGTGGACTCGGGGTGGAGTTGGGATATGCAGAAGTATGACAGCTGAAAAACAGATGGCATGTGCCTGTATCCTGACACCCAGAAGACTGCAGCAGGAGAATTACAAGTTTGAGGTCAGCCAGAGCTACATAGTGAGATACAGGGACCTTCTTCGTGTTCTCTGAGATCCGGAAACTCCAGGTTGGAGAAGAATCAGCTCTCTTCATCTGGAAGCAGTAAGCCTGTCAGCTGGGTCTCCCGACTGTCACCCTTATTTGGTTCTTTCTCGGTACTAGAGTTGAAGCCAGGACCTCACAGATGCTAGGCAAGTGCTGTGCATACTCCACCTCCTTCTTGAGCTTCCCACAGTCCTGTTCCCCACAAGTTCAAGAAGTTGTGGACAATGAAAATTCAGATTGTTACATGAAGAAGCTGAAGACGAAACATGCCATAGTCAGGACTTTGCTTTTGCTGTTGTCGGTTGTTTTTCTTGTTGATATGACAAGAAACGACTGTGGAGAAAAAACACTGACTTGACTTCCAGAAAGTCTGAGGGGATGTGGTCCATTGTGACAGGCAAGGCGTGGCGGCATGTGTCCAATGTGTTTGGTCACTTTGGGTCTGTAGACGCGAGTCAGAGATCAGGCAGGAAGTGAGCTTACCCCAGCGACCCACTTTCACTACAGAGGCTACAGCTCCTAAAGTTTCTACCACCTTCCAAAGCAGAGCCACCCACTGGGTACTGACTGCGAAAACACTCAAGCTATGGGGGGCCTTTCACAGTCAAACCACAGCACCTAGATGGATCCTAGGTAAAGAAGCTGGACTGTTCTGTGGACCCTGGAGTTTATGCACTAGAACTGGGGAGTTCAAGAGAGACACCTGGCTGAGCCTGGGTGCTCTGGGCACACAGAATGGTGGGAAAAAAGAAGAGGCAGTCGCTTCGGAACACAGTGTCTGGGAATGCCCAGGACAGAATCGTGGAGCCAAGGGCATGATTTCCTCAGCCTCACATCACCCCTAGAAGGAGCCAACATCTTCTGGAAACTGCACCGCCTCGGCCCAGAGGGACTTCTGTTCGAGAGCAAAGGAAGCTGGGCTCCTAGGCACCGATGGACCATGATCCTTGACTGAAGAATGGGCAAGGCTGGGGAATGGCAAAATACTCCAACTACAGTGCAAACTATGAAATTACTTTCTAAAATGCCCCAAGGATGATAGGGTAACATTTAAAATAGCATGGGAAAAAAATCTTTTCTGGTTGCTACCTGAACACGTTTTGGGCAAGATTAAAAGCATAGGCTATTCTGTTTTATTTCCCGAAGCAGCTATCAAGCCTTAGATCAATGTGGTCCGAAGTCTACAGCTATGAGAGAAGTCTCCCTCCTCCTGCCCCTCCCCCACTTATTTGCTTCCTGGCTGTGGAAGTTGTGCCTTGCACCCGTGATGGGTTGCATCTCCCCACACTCTAAGCCCTGATAAGCCCCCTTTCCGTAAGTTGCTTCTCATCAAGTATTCGATAACAAGTCACAAGGAAAATAATCAATACATGACAGAAAGACTTAATGCCAAGATGGATCCTTCAAGTCCACCGAGCAAATTAGCACGGGAGGAAACAGTCTGGGTGGCCGGGTTCCAGTAGCCTGTTGCACAGAGAGCATCTGTCTACCAGGGTGTCCCTCCTTTTGACATTGTGAAGTGAGGTTGCCATCTACAAAGTTCACTCTCAAAAACTATATATCTGAGCTACAAAGCAACCATTCCTGCCCTATAATGTTTTAAGTGAGTTTAAAATATCCGCTGGTCAGTATTCACAGTGCTCTTTGCCTACACATGGCCCTGGTTCACAGGCTAGACATGCCTAGATCCACTGTCAGCCCTCTGGATGGATTTTGCCGCATCAGGCTGGGCCCATGATATGCAGAAGAAAACTCCCGAGAACAAGACAAAGAAGTCAGGGCTGAGTCTGAGAAGACAGTGAGCACTTAAAACTTACCCTTTCCCCATTTCCCAAGAGAGAAAGAAGGGGATAGAATGAATTGAACAAGATCAGTTCTCTTTTCTGCCTCTTGTGTAGGTGCCCCCCCCTTTTTTTTTTGATTTTCGAGACAGGGTTTCTCTGTAGCTTTTGGTTCCTGTCCTAGAACTAGCTCTTGTAGACCAGACTGGTCTCGAACTCACAGAGGTCTGCCTGCCTCTGCCTTCCGAGTGCTGGGATTAAAGGCATGCACCACCACCGCCCGGTTTGTGTAGGTGCCCTTTATTCCAGTATTAGGGAAGGATACAGGTGAGGTGACACCAGGACTTTCTGAGTCCTCACCTATTTTTCTCTTTTCCCGTTATTCTGATTTCTGTTGTTGCCAGGAGCAAGCTTGGCCTTCTGCACTGGAAGAGAGTCTCTGTATTCCTCTTTGAAGAGTATAGTAGTTTTTAAATACACACGAGCAATTTTCTGTTACTACTAAGTTCTGACAACTTCATGTAATGTGTGCTTTGAAAGTGTCTCAAGCTTAGCATGAGGGTTCATGGCTGTGGTTCTAGAGCCTGGGAGTCTGAGGCCAGACTTGGGTGCATAGCAAGTCCCAGGTCATCCCACACCATAGGTTGAGACCCTGTCTTAAAAGCCCTGCATATTCAGAAAATTAACATTTTTTCTTTTGTTTCTTATTAGCATAGCTAAATTAGCTCAGTGTATTTCGGTGCTACCCCCCCCTCAGGATTGACAAGCTATTTAACAGTCCTTCCTCAGGACTATGTTTGGACAAAGGACACATTTGACTATTTTTAAATGTTAAAGTGATTTTTTGATTTATACAATTTAATGATATATGTATGTATATATATGCATCAAATGTAATGTATAGTAATTATATATATTATATTTAACTATATATAAAATTCTGTTTTCTACCCCATATATGGATTTCATATAGATGGACATATAATCCTTATATGTAGATAATATTTATAATGCTTAATATATAATTATATATGCTTTATTTCTATATATAGACACATACACATAGATATACATGTTGGAGGAGGCCACTTGTTGGTTCCTGGCCGCTTAGCCCCAAAATAATCACACAGAAACTATATTAATTAAATCACTACTAGGCACATTAGCTCTGGCTTCTTATTGGCTAACTCATACATATTAACTTAACCCATTTCTACTAATCTGTGTATTGCCATGTGGCTGTGTGGCTTACTGGCTAAAGTTCTGGCGTCAGTCTCCGGCAGGGCTACATGGTTTCTCTCTGACTCCGCCTCCTTTCTCACAGCATTCTGCTTAGTTCCCCCGCCCCCCATCCCACACCTCACACCCCCACCTACCTAAGTTCTGCCCTATCAACAGGCCAAGGTAGTTTCTTTATTTATTAATGGTAATCACAGCATACAGAGGGGACTCCCACATCACACAGACACACAGACACACAGGCACACAGACACACACACACACACACACACACACATTTATATATGAAAAATGCATAGTTAGCCAAGAATAGCTAGCATCAACCTCATAATCCTCCTATAGCTGATCTCTGGGAACCACAGGCACGTATTTATTATCCAGCTTATTAAATAAAAACTTTTATAAATAAGTACTTTAGACACAGAATTTGAGGAAGTCTTGTAAGCCTTTAACTCTATTGGTTTGCTAGTGTTCATTCCTCTGTGAAAGAAATGGAAATATTAAATTCTTTCCATTTGACCTGTTTGTGTTGACAGTGACTTATCTGTCTCTCCCTCCCAAGTGTTGAGATTTAAAACGATGAGCTACCACACGTGGCTGGATTTCTTCTTCCTCTACAGAGGAGAGGAGTCTGGCAGAAGCATGTAGTGCTGACCTTAGTAGCAGAGAGGAGGACCAGGATACTGCAAGCTCAGAGAATTTCTGAGAGGGGTTCAGGCTTTGGCTGGGAGGTGGGAAGCTTGCAAACCCACTGCCTTTGCGAACCGCTCAAGGACCTGATGTGGGGAATTCCTTTGGCCCTGTGGAATCCCTTGCACTGCTCCTTGGCTGCTCGGTTACTGAAGAGCTTCAGTGGGCTGCAAAGCAGAGCGCTGATTTGAACTTGCTGCCTTTCTGTAGGTAGAGAGATCTGGTAAGGATGCTTATTTTGGAGTATAACAGGCTCCGGCCCTCTTCTGGTGCCCTGTGATGCTGGGTCCAGGGCTTTGCGTCCCCAGATATTCCCACATGTACACACAGAGGAAGCCATAATCCCAGTCTTTCAGGATAATGTGAGTATAAATATAACAATAGGGACCAGGGATGTCTCGCAGTTGGCGGAGTGCTTGCTAGTGTGCACAGAACCGGGGCTCTGATCCCAGCACTGCACAAACTGAGCATGATGGGGTACATTGTAAAACCATGACTCGCAAGGTGGAAGCTAGAGGCCCAGAAATTCAGGATTATCCTCTATCCCAGTGGTTCTCAATCTTTCTAATCTTTCAACCATTAATACAGTTCCTCATGTTGCAGTAAAACCACACCACAAAATTATTTTGTTGCTACTTTAGAACTGTAATTTTGCTGCTATTAAGAATCATAATGTAAATATCTGATATGCAGGATATCTGAAATGCAACTCCTATGAAAGGGTTGTTTGACCCCCACCAAAGGGGTCACGACCCCCAGGTTGAGAACTTCTGGTCTATACACATGGAATTGGAGGTCAGTTTGGGCTACATAAGATCCAACCCCTAAAACACCACCCCACCCAATAAACCCAAGAATGTAGTGTTCTATGTTTTGTTTTGAAATTAACTTGAGAATTTCATTCAGGAGTACACTGTATCTGCATCCTTTCCCTCCTTCCCTTCCTCCCTCCCAGCTCCTGCCATGTCCCCGTCACTTCCTCTCAAACTCAGGACCTCTTCTTCTTCCACAATTATTGTTACACACACACACACACACCACACTCACAACCTATTCAGTCCAATTAGTATTACTGTATGTGTATGTGCTTATATTTAGTGGTGACCACTAAAGATCCCTAAGAAAAGCAAATTCTCTCTCCTTCAGCTACTCAGCTAAGTGTGGGGCCTTGTGAACATTCTTTTTTCACGATGTCAGCACGTTGTGCGGTCCTGTGCAGTTCATAATGTTGAGAGTTCCTGGGTCCGACCACTTTGTCCTCTCCTGAAGACACTACCAAGCAGCAGCTGCTGTGGCCCTTACAATAATGAGGTTTCAAGAAGCTAAGAATACTTTCAGTAAATATTCTGTTTCTTGCCTGACTCTTTGTTCCTGTTTTGAATTCTGGAATAACGGCTCACATTGCAAAGCAGGGCATCGGAGGGCCATTCATGCTGGCATTCTCTACTAGGCCACAGTGCCCTGAAGCTGAGTGCCTCTCTCAGGGGAGCCCCAGAGCTGCGCGAGGAGAAACAGCCTTTGGTCTGCTGCCAGCTGGAGCACAGCCTCTCCAGAGCAGTCCTGGGTGCTGCCCCGGAACTGGACCTGCTGGGACTGAGGAGGCCTGGCTTCTCTGGGCTTGGCAAATTTCTATCGATTTTCCAAAGAACCCTGCCCGGGTCCTGCCAGGCGTACTGTATTTCCCTTCTTCCTCAGACAGTTTCTGTTCATCAGTCAAAGCATCTTGGAACAAGAATTTATCACTTTGGGGACATTTTCCCTAAAGACTCCAGCCTGTGACACATGTTCCAAGATAAAAATACTCTGTGTCCCAACCCCTAAGACTTTCTGTATTGCCATCCCAGCAGTCATGGATTGTGTTTGTTTCCTCAGCTAGATGCTGCTTGAGGTGAAAAAAAAAAAAAGGTTATTCCAGCAAATGTTTGATAGAATTAACTTTAGCTGCCTGAATTTGCTTGGTTAAAAACACTTTCAAGCCATGGGTCTCCAGAAGAGAGAGAGAGAGAGAGAGAGAGAGAGAGAGAGAGAGAGAGAGAGAGAGAGATGCTCATGTCAGTGTGTTGATTACTTCTGTGCAAGATTCTCTGGGAAGATGAATAGTTTCCACACAACTTTTTAGTAAATTCTATTACTTTTCTGCTAAGTGTTTTTACAAAATGTAGCCATCGTCATGAAGGGCATATTTAATCTGACCTTACTTCTCCACCGAAAGTTAGGTCAACAATTAGGTCATCAAAACAGAGAGCTCAGGGGGAGACGTGGCTTGGTCCGTCATCTGCCAAGCTTGCAGAAAGCTCTGATTTAACCCCTGAATGATGTCATCTGCATGGGGTGCTGTACACCTGGAACACCAGCCTCAGCAGGGAGAAGGGATGGTCAGAACCTCAAGATTATCCTCAGTTATAAAGTAAGTTTAAAGCCAGCCTGGGGCACATAAAACAAGCAAACAAACAAAATAAAACAGGACCAAAGAAACCGAAGTGTGTGTGTGTGTGTGTGTGTGTGTGTGTGTGGTGTGTGTGGTGTGTGTGTGTGTGTGTGTGTGTGTGTGTGTGTGTGTGTAGGGAAGCTTCTGAAAGATGTTTTCTTTTCCTTGGACATCAGAGGAGGGAAGTAAACTGTTTTTCTTTCCATGTGACTGTGAGGAGCCTGAAGTCGCCTGTTTATGAAAGCGTCCCTGGAGCTTTAGACTCCCCAGGAGGACTTGGGCAGGGCTCTGGGAAAGGAGACTTGGCCAGCTGTTCTTGCTGTGGGTAGAAGCGCTGTTGTCACAGTGGTGGGACAGTGACTGACACATGAAGTGGGACAGTTCTGAGCACTAGGGACAATGGATTTCGCAGTCTGTGTCTAATATTTATAAAGAAACGCGCATGACAACTGTCCTCCACTATGACACTCGGGCAGACCACGACTGAAGGCTAGCTGGTGAGAATGTCTGAGGTTAGAGGCCAGGTTCTAGAACTTACCAGGACAGTAACCTTGAACAAGCTGCTTAGTGGTAGCTTTCTCAACTTCCTACTGGGTTAAATAGGAACAATGTTTTCTATCTTCTAAATTAGGACTAACGAAATCAGGGCTTACCGGTAATCTTTATTGTTGTGTGTGTATGCATACACACATGGGGGCACCAGTCTGTGCATGTGTGTGGAGGCCTGAGGATCAACCTGGCTGTAATTCTTGGAAGACATCCAATTTGTTTTCTTGAGACAGGGTCTTTGATTGGCCTGGATTGCTGAGTCGGGTGAATGGGCTTGCTACAAGTGCAAGGAACCTACCTCTTTGGGGCTGATGTTACATGAGTGTGCCATCATACCTGCCCTTTTCTTTAAAACCAAACCATTAGTGCGTGCATGCATGCATGTGTGTGTGTGTGTGCTGCGAGTGGACACATACAAGTGTCTGAGAGCATGCATTCAAGGGCATTACTGTAGAAGTTAGAAGACAGTTTGTGGGAATAAGGTCTCTCCTTTTACTATGTGGATCCTAGAGATTGAGCTCAGGCCCTCAGGATTGGTGACAAGGACCTCTCTCACCCTCCTTTTATTGCCCATGGGTTCTATAGATGGGACTCAGGTCCTTGTGCTTGCAAAGAAAACAATTTAAATGCACTGAGTTCTCTTTCCAGCCTTGTAACTTTATTATTGGCAATGGATAGATTTGAGCATGGATCTAAAGTGTCGAGCATGAAATGAATCTCATATCTTGTTTTCCCATTTTCACTTTGCCTTTGCAATGCCAAGAGGTTTGGAAAGATGTCAATATTATTCTTCAGGCAATGAGTCCATACATTGACAGGAGCTGGGAAACTGCGATATAGGGAAGAGTAGGGTGTGGCCTTCAGCAGAGGTAGCTGATGAAATGTGGGCTGGATGCCTGAGCCCAAATGTCTCACGGGTTACTTCATGCCTTGAAAGGGACGGTACCTTCCCATCATCTCCAGTTGCTGATACACAAGGTAAGTGAGGTCGAGGAGCCCGAATCCTGGCAGCAACTAGCTGTACCGCCTGAGGCAGACTACTTAACCTCTGAGACTTAAAATTTTCATCATCTATAAAAATAGACTAATACCTGCTTTCAGAGATGTTGTAAGGCTTGAGATTCAGGTTAACCTCAATTATCTACTTTCATGGAAGAGAGCAAAAGATAATCCAGGAAAAAAAGGAATTTCTCTTTAGCTTTGAGTCTATAATGATTCCTTTTAACTCATCAATTTTTCTCTTAGTTCTTTGCTTACATCCCGGGAGGATGCCGATGTGTTAGGGGAATACTGGTGGGTGGTGTGATCTAGTCAAAGAGAGTACAAGCCTTTCTCAGGTCATTGAGAAATGATGGTGACACAGAGGTCATTTCAAACTTCCGTGCTAGTCTGTGTACCACCTGGTGACAGGGACATATGTAAGAATGTGGAGCATGCTTAGTGGGGTGACCCACACGGGACCGGAAGGGAAACCTTCCCGTAGTAGAGATGGCTGCTCCTCAGGAAGCATCACAAGTGAGTACTGGAGACAGGCTGGCGACAGCAGAGGCACCACTGTGCTTCTCTGTTCTTGTCTCTGCCACCGCAGTGTCGCAGTGCTGTAAACCCTCATCATCCCACGGGAAGGAAAGCATCTGCATGCTGCTGGCCCACAACCTGGTGCTTTAAAGGGGGTTCGGATGCAGTCAGGCAAGTCTTAGCTGACCTTGGATACTTGCCTCTGTGTCTCCAATGTTCTCTTCTGGAAAAGTGTAGAAATAGGAGCGGCGGGCTGCGTCCCGACACCCGGCCGCCCACATGGCTAGCTCTACCCGAAATAATTACACGGACACTGTGTTCATTTAATCACCGCTTGGCCCTTTAGCTCTAGCCCTTACTGGCTAATTCTGATATCCCGATCAACCCATCTCTAATAATCTGTGAGCACCG
>NW_004949149.1:184131-222305 GCF_000317375.1 Microtus ochrogaster
TATTTACCATATTGCAGTGTACATTTTTACCTCTGATTAAGATACTTATATAATGTTTCTGTATTGATAGCTAAAGGGCCAAGCGGCGATTAAATGAACACAGTGTCCGTGTAATTATTTCGGGTAGAGCTAGCCATGTGGGCGGCCGGGTGCCGGGACGCAGCCTGCCGCTCATATTTCTACAGAAAAGCAACCTTTTCAATCTATAAAGTAAAAACACTGATTATTTCCACTTGATATTTGTAATAATCACATGCTCAAAAAAAAACCATTTCCTTTTCTTTTCCTTCTTTGAGATGGGGTCTCCACTGTGTAAATCAGACTGGTGTCACACTCACAGGGAGCTACGTGCCTCTGCCTCCCAAGTCCTGGACTGATGGCATGCACCACCACACCTGCTTACCTTCATTTCCTGTGAAGTTAGCAAGTTCTTTCTCTTCTTCCATACTCTGGAATAGCCATTGTCTGATCTTTTGGTTTCTTCCCATCAGAACACAGTCTCCTACCAGATCCTCAGACAGACTGTCAAGCCCTTGTTCTGTTCGGCACCTGGAACTTAACAGTCAAAAAGTAGGGTAGGCCCCAATAGACATGCTCTGACCTGCTCCTGTCTCAAATTTTATATTAACTCTTTCTTAAGAATCTTGTTGGTTATAAGTCGTATATATTCTGCTAGTTTATATGGCATATCAACACCACTTTCTTTGGCTATCCTATTAATTGCTATATTTCAGGAGGAAGCATGCTAGCTTGTCTATTTATGCCCCCTCTTCGTATAAAACAGAGGTTGTGGGTGAGCAATGGCAGCGCAGTGGTGTGCGAACTGTTGATGGGTTTGAGATCAGTGACTCAAATCAAGGTTGATCAGCTGGTAAGTGCTGGCTGTGCAGCTTCAGACCAATCCTGTCACCTTGTGCTTCCACTTGCTGTAACACACTCCAAGATACACAGCTAGAACATGGAACAACCAACGTAATGTGTGTGTGTGAGAGAGAGAGAGAGAGAGAGAAAGAGAGAGAGAGAGAGAGAGAGAGAGAGAGAGAGAGAGAGGTGCATGTGTGTGCATGTGTATGCGCATGGATGTTGAAGGCTGAGGTTGGCATGTGTCTTTGTTTATCACTCTCCAGCATCGTTTTTTAGAGACAGGTCGGTTCTTTCACTGAAACCGTAACACACTTATTTGGAAAGCCTAGGTATCTGGTGTGTGCCAGAGACTCTTCTGTCTCCACCTGCTTCGTCCTGGGGTCACAGCCACATGACATCACCCCTGGCTTTTTATGTAGGCTCTAGAGATCCAAGTTCAGGTCTTCATCTTTATTTGGCAAGCATGTTGCTGTATGAGCCTTAATTTTGGTCCTAAGTTTAGAGCACCTTCTACTACATATCGCCCCTCACACACACACACACAGACACACTCTGGGGGACAGTGTAGTTGAAAACCTAATTCTTTGAAGTATCATGGGAACAAAAACTGTGAAGGTCGAACTAGCTGCTTCCCTTTAAGCCTCTGATTGTCTGTGTCTCCAAATGCATATGCACTAGTTCTTCTGCCAGGATATGGGGCGGGGGTTACACCTGTCTCTGTTCCCATAATGCTTGAGGTAGTTTATTGCTCAAGCTAATCTTTACCTGCTTTCAGTCACTCAGCAAAGGGATCATCAAGTTCACATGCTGATGCAAATAGAGAGGGAGTAACAGGCATTTACGATCTACTGAGAGGCAAGCATGGGCACATCCAATAAACGTTTCTGCTTAAGTCAATCAGTTAACAAACATGCATGTTGCAAGTTAGTACCATAGATGCACTGCAAATAAATCAATAAACAGATGAACAAACACCGTGGTTGACAGGTTGAAGAGACAGCAAAATCAACAAGCTTCCCTTCTTGGACCCCTCAGTCTGTGGCAGACTGTCATGCAAAACAGAGAGGATCTAGGCTCAGAATGCTCATACTCCTCCCTGAGGGAACACTCCGACCAGATGGACACAACTCGCTTGGCTGTCCAGTGCAGCATGAGGCAGAATTTAGACTGACAAGTCCTTGTGGCTGTGACCTCAGAGTTACCCTGTCTCTGGAATGAGTGAGGATTCAGGGATGGTCACAGGGAGAAGTCCCCTCGATGGGAGGGAGCAGCGGCGGTTCTATTGACACACGCGAGTCATGGCTTTCTTTTTGCCATCTTGAGACTGCAGTTTGACCAGGTGATGATGTATAGAACTACTAATGGCGTCGCACGTCCTGATTCTATTGGAGAACAGTGGCTCTCAGCTGGAACTCCCTTTGTCCCTCCCATATCTCGGAGGATCTTTGGCTGTATTCGGAGACATTTTTGTGCGTCACAAACCACGGTGTGCAGTGAGTGAAGCCTGGAATGCTGCCAGACAGCCACTGTGACCCGCATGACAAACATTTCCCTAGGTCTTGGTGTCAGTAGTACAGAGGTTAGGGCCCTGATTTGGAGGCTCTGGCAGCACTGGATGGTTGGCCCTCTAAGGGATGTTAAGCAACTAATTTTGCAGAATACTTTGAGATCTTAGGATAAAAGTTGCTGTGTATGTTTTTTAAAAGAAAAACTCATGTTGCTACATGCTCTCAGGTTTCAGGGAGGCTTTTGACAAGGTCTGACTCAACTTTTTCCCGAATTTTAAAGGGACGTGTTAAATCCCCTCCCTTCCCTTTCTCTTCCCCCTGCTCTCCTCTCCTTTCTTGTTTTCTCCCCTCTCTCCTCACCTCCTTTCCCATCTCCTCTTCTCTCCCCTCGACTCCTCTCCTCTCCTCTCCCTTCTTTCCCCTCCTCCCCTTCCCTCCTCTTCTCTTCCCTTCTCCTCCTACCATCCCTCCTCTCCCCTCTTTTCTCCTCTTCTCTCCCCTCTTCTTTCCTCCCCTCCCTTCCTTCCCCTCGCCTCCCTTCCTTCCCCTCCCCTCCCTTCCCCTCTCCTCTGTTCTTCACTCCCCTCCCTTCTCCTCTCCTCCCCTCCCTTCCCCTCTCCTTTCCTTAGGGTGTCCCCCCATATGTGTATGTATGTTAATATGAGTGTGGTACAGGCATGTCTGGTTGCTTGTGAAGGCCCCAGGTTCAGGTGTCGTCCTCAATTGTGTTCCACTTTATTTTTTGACACAGGGTCTCTCAGCTGAACCTGGAACTTAATGACTGGCAAGTCTGGCTGGCCCGTGAGTTCCAGGGAACTGCCTCTCTGCACAGCAATGATGTTATAACCACCACTAATGACTTCTGTGTGGATGCTGATGACCTGAATTCAAGTCTTAATGCTTGTGTGGCAAACACTATTTTTTTAAAGACATGGTCTCCTGCAGCCCAGGCTAGCCCCGAACTTCCCATGTAACCAAGGATGACTCTAAACTCCTGACTTTCTTGCCTCTGTCACCTGAGTGCTGGGATGACTGGCACATGTTACTGTGCTCTGTTCATACGGTGGTGGAGTCTGAACCTGTGCTCCCTACATGCTAGGCAGGCGCTCTTCATCTCCAAGTTGTTTGAATTTTGAAACTTTGATCCTGTACCATCTCACTACAAGTCATCTGCAGTGTATTATCAAGAGTCTCAGAGAGAATGTTCCACACTGATCTTGGGTTGGGACCCTAGAACCAGCTGTTCTAACAGCTCGGTCACCTATAAAGTTAGAGCAGTTCACCCGAGTTCCCAGTGTTCCCTTTCCCAGCTCTATTCCAGGGAAATGCTCTTCAGTAGATCCTCGGGGTCTCATGGAGATTGATGAAGAAGGGTAAAAACAACTTCCAGAGTAGACACCCTCAAGAATCATATTTATTGTTTCTAGAATCATCTAGAAAAAAGTACTAGCCACACAGACAATAGAGTTTTAAACCAAGCCTCCTCCTGATTTAAGTTATTTCCTTCCAGCTAAGTTTGTCAAAATGCAAGTGCATTCCATGCAGTCGGTCTGAAAAGCAGGACTATGTGTAGTGTACTTGAACGTTTTCTTTGGCTTTGGCAGATAATTGACCACATTAGATGGCTGGGAGTCTGGAGAAATAGAATACATTTCTAGATAAGGTCACACACTTAGATTGTGGGAAATAGTTTCCTGATGGAAAGGTCTTTTGACCAAACTGGTGATTGATAAAGAAAACCAACCACTGAAGACCAGGAGCAGACACAAAATTTCTAGCTATAAAAAACTGACTTTGAGCTGGGTGGTGGCTCACGCCTTTCATCCCAGCACTTGGGAGGCAGAAGCAGGTGAATCTCAATGAATTTGAGGCTAGCCTGGTCTACAGAATGAGTTCAAGGACAGCCAGGGCTGTTATACAGAGAAATCCTTCCTCGAAAAAATAATGATTTTGGCTAAGAAAACGGTACCTCATTGTCCGTAGACAAGCGTTCTGCCCTCTATGTTAATAATACCCTTTCTCCACTGCTTCCCTCCCTCCTTCCTCCCTCCCTCCCTCCCTCCTTCCTTTCTTTTCTTCATTTTGCAGGATCTTATATACTCTAGGCTGGCCTTATCCTTACTATAAAGTCGAAGATGACCCTGTACTTTCCATCCTCCTGCCTCCACCTCCTGAGTTCTGGGACCACAGGTGTGGGCACCATGCCTGGTTTTTGGTCCTGGGGCTTGAACCTAGGGCTCTATGCATAAGGCAAACATGAGTACTACTTGTGGAGCCAAGGATGACTCTGAACTCCTGATTCACCTTCATTCACCCTGAGTGCTGGAATTATAGGAGTGTCCCACCACACCCAATCCGCGTTGTGTTGGGATTCAGTCCAGGGCATCACGCATGTTAGGCAAGCGCTATGCCAACCGAGCTACTGAATTCTGACCCCAGCTGTATTACACCAGTTTGATGAATTCATATAGTGGATGCTAAAAGTCCTCACTAACAACATCACAAGCTGGAAGGCACCCCGAGAAACTCCGAAAGGACCAATAAGGAGGTGACGCCTCTGAAGCTACATAGCTGGGAGCTGCGGCAAGGTTGTCAGCCTCTGAGTTCTGTGGGATAGTTGTTTCTCTAGACTTTTTTTTTTTCTTCTCTGCTTGAAGGGCATTATGGGAATGCAGTTGGCTCAGAGTGATGACATTAACATTATGAATAGTGCTTGGGGGCTAGGCTCAGGATGCTGGGAACTGGCTGGGAGATTCCCAGAACGTTTTACATAATGATGCTGGGTTGCCAGGCCAGCAGAGTGACTGTGGAATGAAAGCAGGCAGCAGAAAGCACGGGGGGGGGGGCATCAGAAATGAGCTATTCAAACAGAATCCTGCACGCACTCTGCTGTTCTCTCTGTGGTGTGGTGTGGTGGTGTCAGCCTGCAAAATGCTCTTTACTGCTCCTAAGTGTGCTTTCTCATCCTAACTTCCTGTTCCCTCTTCTAGGGATGGCAGAAACCCCAAGAGTGTTGAGAAGCCAGCAATTGCATCTAAGCTCCCTGGACTTTTGTTCCTTGAGTGAAGGAATGGAAAGAAACACACATGACCTGGTTGCTAGCACATTAAGGTAGGAGTGAGGTCTTTAGATACAAATTGGATAATTCATTGTGTGCATATGAGTGTACTTGTTTGTGTCTAAGTGTGCACACATGTGTATATATGTGCATGTAAAGTTCAGAGGTGAATGTTGGTGTCCCCCCCCTTCTTTCCAAGATAGGGTCTTTCTTTCTCTCTCTCTCTCTCTCTCTCTCTCTCTCTCTCTCTCTCTCTCTCTCTCTCCTTCCCTAGACAAGGTTTTTCTGTCATGCCCTGGTTGTCCCCAAACTCACTCTGAAGTAGACCAGACTAGACTCGAACTGTGTGACTCTGCCTCCCAAGTGCTGGAGTTAAAGGTGTGTGCCACCATCCCTGGCTGGGTGTCTTTTCTCAATCGACCACCATCTTTTATTTTTGAGACAGAATCTCTCACTGAACCTGGAGCTCATTGATTTGACTAGGCTGGCTGCCTAATGAGCTTCAGGGATCCAATTGTTTCTGCCACTTAAGGGCAGCACCGTACCTGCCTTTTCATGTGTGCGCTAGGGATCCAAACTCATGCTTGGATGCTTGCCATGCAGACGCTTTACTGACTGAGCCACTACTCAACTACAAGTGGAGCCTTTATAGGGAAGACCGAAGAGATGTTCAAGAATATTGATTAACATAAGTCAGTAAGAGTAGTGTCTATTAAAGTTTCCAACAATTGCCACCACCTATCATGAGGCCAAGCAGTACACGCTAGAGACTAGCAGGCTTATTTCTTTTTTAATTTTTTATTATTATTTATTTATTTATTAAAGATTTCTGCCTCCTCCCTGCCACCGCCTCCCATTTTCCTCCCCCTCCCCCGTCAAGTCCCCCTCCCTCATCTGCCCAAAGAGCAATCTGGGTTTCCTGCCCTGTGGGAAGTCCAAGGACCACCCACCTCCATCCAGGTCTAGTAAGGTGAGCATCCAAACTGCCTAGGCTCCCACAAAGCCAGTACGTGCAGTAGGATCAAAAACCCATTGCCATTGTTCTTGAGTTCGCAGTAGTCCTCATTGTCCGCTATGTTCAGCGAGTCCAGTTTTATCCCAGGCTTTTCCAGACCCAGGCCAGCTGGCCTTGGTGAGTTCCCAATAGAACATCCCCATTGTCTCAGTGTGTGGGTGCACCCCTCGCGGTCCTGAGTTCCTTGCTAGTGCTCTCTCTCCTTCTGCTCCTGATTTGGTACTTGAGATTTCAGTCCGGTGCTCCAATGTGGGTCTCTGTCTCCTTTCATCGCCAGGCAGGCTTATTTCTAAAGGGCCAAGTAGTAAATATGTTTGCTTACTGACCACTTGGTCTCTTTAGCAACTACTGAACTCTCACACAGTATGAAAGCAGTTGCAGACAATACAGATGGGCTGTGTGCCAATAAAACTTTATTTATGGGGTTAGGGATGTAGCTTAGTTGGTATAGTGCTTGCCTAGCATGCATGATGCCCTGAATTCAATCCCAGTACCACACAAACTGGGTGTGGTGAGACACTCCTGTAATTCCAGCACTCAGGGTGGGGAGTCCAGGTAAATCAGGATTCAGAGTCTTCCTTGGCTATGTAGATAGTTCAAGGCTAGCCTGGGATAAGTGCGACTGTCTCAAAAACACAAAACAACAAACAAGAATATTAAAAAAAACCCTAATTATGGACACTAAAAATTTGGATTTCATGTAATTTCCACAGGCACAAAATGGTTTTCTTCTTCTTTTTTTTCAACAGTTTAAAAATGTAAAGCCCCCTTCCAGTGGGCAAATCATGAAGTGCACAGTAGACTTGACGCTCCGGCTATCACTTTCTCTGCTGGTTCTGAGGAAACTATGGTGACTTCAGCATCAGGCAGACTGGGATTAAAATCTGGTCCTGCTTAACCTTTAGCAAATTGCTTGGCTTGCCTGGAAAAGATTTCCCTTTGTAAGTTTCAGGTTTCTCATTTGGAAACTGAGGATGCAAAATCTTCCATGAATAGTTATTATGGGAATTAAAAAGATGACATTGGTCTGGGGGGATAGTTTGATGGTGAAGTGCTTGCTGCCCAAACCTGAGGACCTGAGTTCAGATCCCTGTCATGCACATAACATGTATGTAACCCTACGGCCAGGGTAGGTAGAGTCAGATGGATCCATAGAGTTCTCTGCCCAGGCAGTCTAGCCAATTGGTGAGTTCTGGATTCAGGTAGGGACCTGGGCTTTGGCAAGGAGACTGCTTGCTGGTTCCTGGCTGCTCAGCCCTGAAATAATCACACAGAAACTATATTATTTGAATCACTGTTTGGCTCATTAGCTCTAGCTTATTATTGGCTACTGATATCTTAATTTAACCCATTTCTAGTAATCTGTGTATCGCCACGAGGTTGTGGTTTACCAGGTAATCTGTGTCCGGTGGGGCTACATGACTTCTCCCTGACTCTGCCTCCTTTCTCCCAGCATTGAGTTTAGTTTTCCCCACCTACCTCTATTCCCTGTGCAGGCCCAAGACAGTTTCTTTATTAAGTAATGATACTCACAGCATACAGAGGGAATCCCACATCACTGGTCTCGAACGCTAAGGTGGAGAGCTGTAGTCGAGTGGACCTCAGGCCTCTGTGTGCACAGCTGAGCACATGCATACTCTTCACATGCAAACACAGCAAAGACAGCGTGAGTAAATGCATGTGCTTGCTCTCCTTTAACAAGTGGTAACAAGAAAAATCAAATAAAAATCTTACTAGCTCTGTGAGCTATTTCAGTCTCCCTCACATTTGCCATGGTGACACACCTTTGTCCCAATCCTTAGAGGTGACATAGGCAGACTTTCCTCCGGTCTGTCATTGGTTTTTCCCTCCTGAACATTTTCACCCAAACACGTCTCTGTAAGCGCCTGCGGAGCTCTGGTCCACATCACCTGCACCACATGAATGGATCAATTATACTCCAAATGTGTTGTTCCTGAACCCTCCTACATTGCTACAGGTGGAAACTGGTCAGATTCAAGTTGCAGGTTATATCTGAGCATTGTGTTGCAAGTTGGCCCTCCAGCTCTGAGCTGGTAGGATAAGGAAGATTCTTTGGTTTTGTTTTGGGATAGAGCAAGAAGTGGTCATGAAGGTGGTGCCTGGTGACTTTGGTGAGACTGTGTAAGTAATCACCCAGAGAAACATTGCCCTGAGTAAGTAAGCGTTTCTTCCCCACCTCAGAGCCTCTACAGCACCAAACTTTCTCCTAGATCTCTGGAAATAGCTTCTCAGGAGCCTCAAAAACCAGTGTTCACCCAACTGAACTCTGCAGCTTAGCTAGACTTCCATCGGAATGGCACATCTAGAGGAAGCCAAGTCAGCCTACGTTGGAAGACGATGCTTGCACAGGTGTGCTTACAGAGGCACGGTTCACAACAGCCATGGTAGAGAATAAGCTTATATGCCCCTCCGCAGAGGAGTGGATAAAGAAAGTGTGATATAAAAATGTAACAGCGCTAGTCAATCATTAAGAACAAAATCATGTCAGTTATAGGTAAATTGCTAGAGCTAGTGATCTTAATATTAAGGGAAATAAGCTAGCTACAAAAAGACAAGTAATCCGTGTTTTCTCATGCATTGTGGGGGAGGAGAGGCGTGAGAGGAGAAGGGAGGATGCCAGAGAAAGAAACGGAATCAGGGAGACAGTTAGCGATGTGAGGGTGAGGGAGGAGTGGGTGTGACCGAAGCCCAGTGTGTGTGTGTGTGTGTGTGTGTGTGTGTGTGTGTGTGTGTGTGCGCGCGTGTCCAAATGAAACCCATTCTTTCACAGTTTCCCACTTCTTCACCACTTATTCTGGAACTCAGATCTCAGCGAACACTTGTGCCTTAAAAGAATGAAGAGGCCATCTCCTAAGAAAAGATGCCCAAATTGACATCTGGCCTCCACCCTCTGGCACACATATGTGTACAAATCATCACACAAATAAGTAAAAATAAATATAGTAAAATGTTCATAGCAAATCAAAAGTAACAGTAGGGGTGAGAGAAGATAATGGGGGGGATATTATTAATAATACATTATGTTGTGATGTGGCTGAGAGAGAATGTGGTTGTAGGACATTCTATCATGATGAGGCTGGCCCTCTAAGTGTTTCCCAGGCTGAATCTCACCAAAGAAGAGTCCATTTTGTAATCAGCTTTTAACTTTTTTTTTTGAGTGAGAAGAATGGCTTCAACCCCTGAGTGGGACCAGGGAATGGCACCCTCTGAAGGACACCACCCATTCCTACCCAGGACAGACCAATAAACAAATTACTCCCGGGAATAGAAAGCAAGCTATGGACTGGGTGGTGGTGATGCATGCCTTTAATCCCAGCACTCTGGAGGCAGAGGCAGACACCTCTCTGTGAGTTCGAGGCCATCCTGATCTACAAGAGCTAATTCCAGGACAGGCACCAAAGTTATTCAGAGAATAAAAAAAAATACAAAACAAAGCAAAAGAAAAACAGAAAGCAAGCTATGGGAATGAGTTAAAACTGCAGGGGTACATCAAATAAAATCAGGCCCAAGAATTTATCAGACACGTGAGACCAAGAAAAGCACATAACTCCCTCCACTAAGCCCCTAAAAGTGATAGATGCCTAACCCTTGATGGCATAGCACCACACCAACCTGCCATCAGAGACTGGGCATTTGTGTCAAGGACTGACAAGCAGTGTACTCCGTGACTGTCCTTGGGTCTGTTTGACCCTCTGCTGTGGATGAGGCCTACTGGGCCACTTGTCTGTTTGCCAGTCTGGTCTTGATCTCTTAAATCTTGCTTAGGCCTTTTACATCACAGCTTTGCTCTCAAACCCTGGTCCTAGCAACTTCCAGTGCAGCCCCCTCTTGGCACGGCCGGGCTCATTATCTTAGCAATGTAGATTCTTTGCCTGCCTCTGAAACTGTTTGAACTAGTTACAGCCTCTCTAACTTGTATTCATTCTGTAAACCACATATATGCACATAGATAAATAGATACCTTTATTATGTGTTAGGCGATAAGGAAGTTACGATTAGTAATTAATGGAGGCAAGGTTGGTCTACATAGTAAGTTCTAGAACACCCAGGTCTGTATAGAGAGAGCCTGTCTTACATACAAAACAAGGCAAGGCAGAAAAAAAAAACAAATATTAGTAATTAAGATTGGAATAAAAGACTCTGTATTTGCCATAGCTAGGCTACCAAGATACGCAGGTTATATGGCTAATTGTTCTTACTGAAATTGCTAAGTCTTGTAAATTTATCTTTATTCAGTAAAATCTGATGCTGTAGAAAGACACAAATGTATTTGATATGTTTCTGGCATTGCATGCTCATGACAGTTATAAGTATGAAGTTATGAAGGAATGAATTTTGAAACGGGTATATTTATAGACAGTATTATATATTACTAAAACAACAACAAAAACCAAGAGCATTACTAGGTAATCCATAAAGAACAAAATTTCAAAGTTGTAGGTAGACATACAATTAGTAACAATGCTGGTCCAGCCCTACCCTTCCTAAGACCAAAGGAAGACTCAACAGTGCTGACCTAGTAGATCTTAAGCAGATTCAGACTCTTCCTTGGTGCTCCTCCCTTGGTGGCTTGCCTCAGCATAGCAGAGCAAAGAGAACATGGCAGGGCAGCTGAGCCAGCGCTGTGGCAAAGTTTGCTTTTTGTTATTGCTTACCCTTCTTCCCTTTTCTTCCTCTACACTTGCCCATCTCTTCTCCTCTGTCTTCTCTTATTACTCATCTCCCTCTACTCGGAGAAAAGTTCTCACACAGCCCAAGCTGACTTCAAGCTTACTGTGTAGCCAAGGACACCCTTAAGCATCTGAGCCTTCGGCCTTGGCAGCCCCAGTGCTAGGAGTCTAAGCATGGATCACCACACTCGCGATCTGAGGTGCTAAGGACTGAATCCAGGACTTCATGTCCTGGTACCAACTGAACCACATCTCTTGCCCCTCCCTCATTTCTCTCAGCTTTGAACTCTTGGTTCTCCTTCAAATTCGGTAATAAAAAAATGATCAAAGAGTTGTTTGGTTTACTCTGTAATCAAAAATGACCAAAGAGCTATCTGACTTACAGTAACAGTGGTTTCCCGAAAGTCGACACTGGCAGTGAAATGCCTTTCCTTGTTGGGGGTTTCTATGCTGCTGGCCTGAAGCCCACGTGATGGCCTCTAGTGATTCCCATGCCTTTCACGGCTGTGGACATCTTCCATGTGAGAAACTCTGTGAAAGTTGATAAACCACCCCAAGGCCAAGGGATTCCCTTTAATCTATCGGTGGCAATCTTTTAGTAAGTGCTGGCAAGGGTAGCGGGCCACTCCTCTGACTCCTGATGGTTACCAGAGCATTCCTCAGAGAGGATGTTTTCAAAGCAAACGTTTGAAGTAAGCACCAGGGATCTATAGGGCCATGCATGTGGCGGCATCTGGCATTTATAAACACAACAAAAGCTCCTTCCTCTTTCTTAATCTTTATCCCAGATGGGAGCGTGGCTCAGTACCAAGAAAGTTCTTCCCAGTTTTTCTTCCCAGAGAAAGCTAAGCCAGAAGCAAAGAACGCCACTGGGAAGTGGCCATGGGAATGTGGGTCACAGCTTTCAACCCTTCCATGCAAAGTCAAAAGGACCATTGGGGACCTGGGGTCTGATATCAGCTGTAAAGGGAAGCAATGGCACCAACACCAATTAATCCCAATCCATCTTTAGTGGATGATGAGGTGAATCACGGCGTGGGAGACTCTTTGCTATTTCCCAGCACTTAAAGCTATGTTTGACATCTTTGTTTGCAAACTGTGTATGATCATGGTTTCTTTAATGCAGAATCTGAGCTCTAAAACAGTAAAACAAACATGTCAAATATTTATCCGCATGCTGTCCAAACACACACCAAGTGTTTCTGTGGTTGGTTTGAAGTCATGCTTTGGGGTTTTCTGTATTTATTTATTTGCCTTTTAACAAGGTGAATGTCCTGTGTGAGATTCTAGGGTGAGAGCCGGGAGACGTGGATCTTTTGAGATGGTGGGAGAGACTCAAACCACTTCTTCCAGGCTGGGAAAGCTTCCTGTAGCAAGTAGAGATGAATTTAAACAAGACGTAAAAAGGAATTTCTCCGAGGAAATAAAAGGAGCCTTTAGTTTTTCCCCTAAGACAGATAAAGACTACCTGTGTTCTGGGATAAACCAAGGTTAAGTTCAGACAGAGGGGCTACCAGAATCATCCACAGTGCCTAGTAAAACACACACAGGGGGCAGAGATGCGGCCCAGTTCGTAGAATACTTGTTTGGCTTGCATCAAGCCCTGGGTCTGAGCCCTGGTCCTGAGTGGTGGTGTGTCCCTGCCATCCCAGAACTTGGGAGGAAGATCAGAGAGACTAGAAATCGAAGGCCAGGCTGGGGATTTGAGACCCTGTCTCATAACACAACAGGGTTCATGAGATGAGCCAGGGAATTACTGTTAAGTTTGCTTAACCTTCAGTTAGCATCTTCAGGACTCTTGTGATGGCAGAATTGACTCTGCAAACTGTCGTTTGAGCTCCACTTGAGTGCTGTGCCAAGCTCGCACAAACGAGCGCGCGCACACACACAAAACCAAACAATCACCCCCAGAAACAAAAGCCATACACACAGTTCTGTCCCAGCTTCTTAGCCAATTAAGACTTGAGTATTTCCTACTCCCCGCCCACAGTATTGCACTGAACCCATAGCTGTGTAAAGGCTACAAACACTAGGCTGTAACCCAGATTTAGGCACCCTGATAAGGCAACTTCCATTACCGCTGCCTGAGGGTTCCAGTTTCTCCACCTCCTCCTCAACTCTTATCTCTTGGTTTTGTTGGTTGCCAGTTTATGAGGTTTGAGGTGATGTTCCCTGATGGTTTTTAATGGGTATCTTTCTGATGATGTGCAGTGTTTCCCACATGCCCGCTGCTATTCATATGTCTGGGTTGAACAAATGCTTGTCCTAGACTTTGTCCACTTTAAATAAGGTTATTAAAATTTTGCCATTGTGTGGGTGGTGGTGGAGCACGCCTTTAACCCCAGCACTTCGGAGGCAGAGGCAGGCGAACTCTGTAAGTTGGAGGCCAGCCTGGACTACAGACTGAGTTCCAGTACAGACTCCAAAGCTACGCAGAGAAACCCTGTCCCGAAAACATAACAAAATAAAACAAAAAATTGCCATTGAATTGTAGGATTTCCATATGTATTTATTTTGCATACTAAATGCCTATCAGATGTATAATTTGAAACATCTCCACAGATTGCTGGTTCTTCAATAGAAACTTTTTAACATAAAGTTATTTGACTTTTTTGTTGTGTTTTGTTTTGTTTTTATTTCTGGTATTTTGGGAGTGACATCCAAGAGATCATTGATTTCCCAGGCCTGGACTGTGAAATTTCTCCCCGTTTTCTTCTGAGAGTTTTACCCGTTTTGAAGTGGTTTTTCGGTATCGGAGAAGCAGAGGGCATACTTTCAGTAGAAATTACCTTTTCCTTCACTCTGTGTTCTTGGACAAAGATCAGTTGGCTGTATACGCGTGGGTTTGTTTCTGTGTTCTCCACTGTGTGTGCAGTGTGCCTGCTTCTGTGCCAATACCACAGCGGTCTATTTACTGTAACTTTGTAGGTAATACCCTTTAAAAGCAGGGCGCATCAGGTCTCCAGGTTTGTTTTTATTTGTCAGAACAGTTTTGAGATGCGCTAAGCTGTAGCTCATGGGTAGAGGTCTTGCCTGGCATGCAAAAGACTGTGGGTTTGATCCCGAATGTCAGAGAGGAAAAAAAAATCATGGATCAGGTTTTACTGGGTATGATGGTTTGGCTGAGAATGGCTCCCATAGGCTCAGATGTTTAATTCCTTGGTCCCCATTGGTGGCACTGTTTGGGGGAGATTTAGAAGATGTGATCTTGATGGAGGAAGTCTGTTACTTGAGGTTTCACAGCCACATGCCCATTGAGCATGCTCTCTCGAGATGCTTGGAGTTCCAGACGCGAGCCCATAGCTTCTGCTCCAGCCACCATGTCTGCTGCTTGCTGCCATGCCTTTGCCCTCCACCAGGTTCTTATCCTGCTGGAGCCACAAGACAAATAAGGTCTTGCTTTTTGTAAGGAGCTGCGTTTTTGTCCTAACAGCAGAAAGGGAACTAACACCTTGAGTGTGGACTGCATGCTTGTAGGGTTTTCACAGGGACGCCACTGACTCTGTGTATTGCTTTGAGTCATGCAGGCCTCTGTATACTCAATCTTCCAAGCCATCTCTGTGGCTGTCTTTTCATTTCTTTTGGTCTTTAGTTTGCCAATCGCAGACTCTGTTGTAAGGACACGGCGCTCTGGTCTGTAAAAGACATCGGCGTTCTGGGTCAGAATAGTGAACCTTCAATCCTGATGCAGATGTTGACTGGAAAACATGTTTCCACAGAGATCCCCAGTTTCCTTTCTGAGAGGTGAAGATGTTACCTGCACTGCAGGTGACTGTGGAGATCCGGTGTGTGTGTGTGCTAATGTACCTGGTAGGTAGGAGCCACTCAGTAAGTTCTGTCCTGTGACTTGGGACTGTCCCTGTGATCTCTCTGGTTGTTCTTCCTTGGACATGGCTGGTTTCCCCTTATATCCATCCGCTCATCAGAACTCTGATGGTGCTGTAAGGGACTGCACTGTGCTGGAGTGTTCTCTCTGATTCCCTCTCTGTCTGCCTTTCTTTCTGCCCTGTGATCTTAGGTCACATTGATAATCTGGAATTGAATTTCCTTTTTCCTTCTGTTAACATTCGGGATCAAGCCCAGGGCCCTGTGTGCTGGATAAACTCTCTACATGGCTGGTCCCACCTACAACCTCATTCTTTCTTACTTTCTGGACATCACTTGCCTTGATTGCTCTGGAAACTTCATTTTCCAGAAATCTTGTCTCTCTTACAAGATTTATTTTATTTGTTTTATTTTGAAACAGAGTCTCACTATTTTTTCCCCCTCCTGAAACAGGGTTTCTCTGTGCTGCTTTGGAAGCTGATCCTGGAACTCGCTCTGTAGACCATGCTGACCTCAAACTCACTGAGATCTACCTCCTGACTGCTGGGATTAAAGGTGTGTGCCACTACTTCCTGGTGTGAGTCTCACTGTTTTACCCTATCTGGTCTAGGTTGTAGATCAGGCTGGCCTTAAACTCATAGATATCCACCTGCCTCTGCCTGCCAAGTGCTACAGTTAAAGGCATGTGCTAGTTTTAATTGTTAATTCTTTTTTGAATTTTAAACAGTTCCATTTTGTATATTTATTGTGCATGACTTAAAGATATTTTGTACAAGTACTCTTTGGGTATGGAGTGTACCTCTTCCTCCCCAGCTCCCCTGTTTTCTTCCTCTCTTCTCTT
Source organism: Microtus ochrogaster (assembly GCF_000317375.1). Classification (NCBI taxonomy): domain Eukaryota; kingdom Metazoa; phylum Chordata; class Mammalia; order Rodentia; family Cricetidae; genus Microtus; species Microtus ochrogaster. Next base: position 199,934 of record NW_004949149.1, read on the forward strand.
GTTAGTTCCTTTATCCTGCACAGTTTCACTTCTGCGTTTTTGTTTTTTTTTTTTTGCTGTGTGTGCATACATGCTTTTTGTATTTATACAAAAACCAGGACAACAATAGAGAGAATATGCTATTTGTCTTTCTGAGACTGATTTAATTGGCCCGCAGTTAGGATTATCTGTAGCTGTTTCATTTTCTGTAAATGATAGAACTTCATCCTTCACTTTGAAGAATATTCCATTGTGTACATCACCCAGTTCTGTTTTTTACCATTTCCACTGTCATTGGACATAGGCTGGCTGCATGAGTCTGCAGTTCTTGACAGTGCTGCAGAGAGCACCAATGAGCACATATCTCTGTGTTCTGTCACTTGGGCATCTTTTGGTAAATGCCCGGCAGGGGAGTAGCGCGTCATATGGTAGGTCTAATTTTAGTTTTTGAGGAACCTCCATTCTGTTTTCCATCATTGCCAGACTCATCTTCGTTCCCAGCAGCAGTGTGTAAAAGTTCCTCTTGTCCACATCCTCGCCATCCACTTTTGTTGGTGTTGTTTCCTTAACCCCTGCCATTCTGACTTGGGTAAGAGAGAATCTCAGTAGAGTTGTAATTTGTGCTTCTCTGGTGGCTGTGAAGTTGGGAACTTTTCATGTATTTAAGGGGCAATGGTATTTCATCTCTTGAAGTCGATTTACTTTCTTAGGTCATTTATTGATTGGGTTATTTGATTTCTTGTTTAGTTTTTTAAGCTCTTTGTATATTCCAAGATATTAATCCACTGTAGAATACACTGGTAGAGAAGATTTTTGCTTATTCTGTCCCTTCACTCAACTGTGTCCCTCCTTTGTCATGAAGAGGTTTCTTTAGCTTCAAGGGTCCCATTTATCAGCATTTATTTAAAACATGATTGACAGAATACAGACAATTCTCCTGCACCAGCTGGCCTTACTTCCTGAACAACCAGGAAATATGTGCCTATATCGTAAAGTGTTTTCTCTGTTTTTCCACGAGCAGTTTCAGAGTTTTGGGTCTTACAGTAATGATATTGACCGATTTGTCATGGATTTTTGTGCAGGTTGTGATATAGGGCTCTAGTTTCTTTCTTCTCCATGCAGCCATCTGGTTTTCCTAGCACCATTTGTTGAAGAAACTGTCTTGTCTCCAATGTATATTTCTAGAGTTAGATAATCTCCCTCTCTCTTACTCTCTTGTTCTTTCTTTTTAACAACGGAGTGTCAGCTAATGTGGTATTAGCTGGTCTGTAATTCTCTACGTAGACTTGACTGACTTCAGACTCAGAGATCTGTCTGCCTCTGCCTTCCCAAGTTCTGGGATTAAAGATTCATGCCACTGTGTCCAGCAATTTCTGAAATTTTGATAAAAATTATGTGCCTGCACAGGTTTGTGCGTGGCTCCTCTATTGGGCCACTTGTATCCGGAGGTCTTTGTGTTGGTGTCGTACTGTCCCTGTGGATCTAGAGAATGACTTGAAATCAGGTACAGTGATTCCTCTGGTGCTATTGTTTTTATTCGAGACTGGATGAGGGAGGGTATTTAGAGCCTTTTGTGTTCTCATGAATTTTAAGAGTTTTTCTATTTGTTTGAAGAATGACATTAGCATTTTGATGGCAATTGTATTGAGTCTGTAGATTATTTGTGGTAGGATGGACATTTTTCCAATACTGACTTTTACAGTCTACAAGCATGGACATTTTCTACTTTCTAGTGCCACCTTCATCTTCTTACTTTGGTGTTTTACTTTAAAAGGTCTTTCACTTTCTTGGTAAGTTTATTTCAAGGTATTTTGTTTTTATTGATTTATGTTTTGAGGCAATTGTGAATGGGATTCCTTGATCTCTTTTTTATCATATGTGGATTTTAAAATTTTTGTTTATTTTTATGTGCACTGGTGTTTTTCCTGCATGTGTGTTTTTGTGACAATGTCAGATCCCCTGGAACTGGAATTACAGACAGCTGGCTGTGAGCTGCCATGTGGGTGCTGGGAATTGAACCCGTGTCCTCTGGAAGAATAGCCAGTGTTCTTAAGAACTGAGCCATCTCTCTGGCCCCCATATACTGATTTTCTTTGTATGTTGACTCTGTGTCCTTTCCACTTTCGTGTTTCTCAAAACTAAGAGTTTCCTGATTGGATTCTGAGAGTGTTTACGTAGAGGAGCTCACCACCTTCCCTTTCTATCTCATTCCTTTCTATCACTTTCCTCTTCTTCTCCTGATGTATTGTTCTAGCCAAGATGTCAAGCACCTTGTTGAATGCAGGAGGAGAGAGTAGACACCTCAGCTTGTTCCTGACATTAGTGGACTGCTTTGAGGTTTTCCCCATTTAGGATAGCATTAACTGTAGGTTTCTAGTGTAAAACCTTCATTATACTGACATGCATTCCTTCTAGTCCTACCTTCTTCAGGCATTTTATCAAGGAGGCATGCTATAGTCTGTCAAAAGCCTTTCTTCATCTATTGAGATGTCCATGTGATTTCTGTTTTAAGAAATTTATGTGATAAATTGCATTGATTGATTTATGTATGTTGAGCCATACCTGCATCTCTGGGGAGGAAAAAAAGACCACTTGACCATGTTGATCTTTTTGACGTGTTCCTGAATTCTCTTTGCAAGTTTTTGTTTGTTTGTTTGATTGTTTTGGTTTTTTTTTTTTTTGAGAATTAAAAAAATATTTATTTTTGTTCCTGTATGTGGGTTTTTGCCTGCATGCATGTCTTTGCAGAGTTCAGAAGAGGGAGCCAGATCCACTCTGAGAAGAGGAGTTTCCGGTGGTTTTGAGTGCCTTGTGGGTGCTGGGAATGGAATCCTGCTCCTCTGGAAGGAGCCAGTGCCCTTCTCAGCTGCCAGAACTTTGTATCTGTGTTGATGGTTCGGGAGCATTCAGTAGAGTCTGGCGTCTTCCTTCTCGTCTTATGGACTAATTTGAGAAGCCGTTGTTTGGGGTGGAAGCATCACCCCAGCTCCTTGCACCCATCCTTGGAGTGCCAATGAAGCAGGAATAAAGCAGAACGGTCCATTTCAAGCCCCTTCCCCTGGGAGTCGCCTTGGTCGGGACTCCACGTCCAGTCCGGAAAAGCCTTTCAAGCATTGATCCCTCCCCAGGGACGGTCAGGACCACTCCCACAGACTATTTAGACTGCCACCCAGAAAAGGAACACGTGGTCTCCGTGTTTTGCGTGGTTTCCCCATCTCTTTCCCTTGCCATGCTTTCTCGGGCCACCCGGGAGCGCTGCATTAAACGTGGGCATCTTTTATTCGGTCTAATTTGGTCTGATTGGAATTACTTGTGACGGTAGAGAGGCTCCTCTTAAGAAATTTATAGCAGTTGTCATGTTGGTTCTTTACTGTCTGGTAGAAATCAGGAGTGAATCTTTAGTTGGGAGATTTATTATTATTATTATTATTATTATTATTATTATTATTATTATTATTATTATTACTTCTTCAATCTCACTGACTGTTATAGATCTATCTAAATTATGTATCTTAGCTTAAATTTGGTAAGTCAAATGTATCTGAAAAATTTTTCCACGTAGTTCAGGCTGGCCTCAAACTTGAAATATAAATAAGAATGGCCTTGAACCCCTGACCCTCCTGCCCTCCCCTCCCAAGTGCTGGGATTACAGACATCTTCAGTTTGCCTGGGTTTGTGCAGTGCTGTGAACTAAACACAGTGTTCTTTGCATACTAGGCAGACACTGTATGTACTCAACTATGTCCCCCAACCTAGGGATTTTCACAAAAGCAAATTAAATCAATAGTTTGCCTTTGAAAAAAAATAAAACAAGGCATGAAGTGTGTGTTACCCACGGTACCATAAGGACATCTTTGCTTATGTTTTCACAAGTCAGAAATCAGAGAAGCGACCACTAGAGAACTGTGCCCCAGTGAGAACAGAGTAAAACCGGAAAGCAGTCAGGGATGCAGCTGGCACACGACAGGACTGGCAGGAAAAGGCAGAAGAAAATGCCTGGAAAATTTGCTACTGTAGACCAGGAGACTCTTCCTTTGTCTCTCTGGCCCCAGGCAAGAGCCCCACAGAAGACTCGACAGAGAAGTTACTTCAGAAGGGAACAGCTGGGAAGCTATCCCACCAAGCCAGGAAGGGGCACAACTGAAAAGCCACCCCACTGTGCCAGGATCACAGGGAGGAGGCTGTGAGAGGAACAACTCATTCTGGCTTTTATTATTAATTAATTAATTAATTAATTAATTTTGGTTTTTCGAGACAGGGTTTCTCAGTAGCTATGGAGACAGCTCTGGAACTTGCTCTGTAGAACAGGCTGGCCTTGTACTCACAGAGATCTGCCTGCCTCTGCCTCTGGAGTGCTGGGATTAAAGGTGTGCGCCACCACTGCCCGGCTTCTTTCTTTCTTTATTTTTTTAAGACAATATCTCATAGATTTCTCCCAGGCTGGCCTCTAACTTGCTGTGTAGCCAAGAATCCTCCTCCCTCTAATTTGTGAGTACTGATGTTGCAGGCTCTGTTCCACCATGCCCGGCTTCTGGTGCTTGGGATGGAACCCAGGGTTCCATGAATGCCAGGCAAGCACTCTGTTAGCTGAGGGACACCCTTGCATGCCCTCCCATACTCTTTCTTCCAGGTCTCCTGGGCTCACGCGGGGCACAGAGACCATCAGGATTCTCTTGCAAGGAAGGAACAGAAGAAGGAATGATGGGCAGGGACACGGTGCTCTGAGCCAATGCCCAGCACTCTCGGCTGCTGTAGGCAAGGATGAGAATCAGTTCACAGTAGCCATTGCTGCACACAGGAAGGAGCGCGTGTGCAGAGCTTGCAGTGTGTGTTACATGTGTGTGCACACATTTTTGTAAGACTTGGGAAATTATGGAATTTTAATTGATACATAGAAATTGAGTGATGGGCTCTGACTTTCTGCAGATCTCTGACGGGCTGGAGTTTGGGGGTCAGCTTTCCTGATTTGCTACAAAGGCTGCCCTCCCCAATTCCCAACCCCAGAGGCTTGTCAAGTTCACATTGGAGAAATCCCCATTCTTCTTGGCCACACCTCCACGACCTATGACCTAGATACTGTGCTCTTTCCCCAGATGAATTCTGCACATTTTAAAAAGCTGGTGTTTTCATCTTTTGAGGTATTTCCTGGATACTTAAGCAGTCTTTTCTACTTGCTTGTAAGCTTGGTAGAGGAAAGGGGTGGGGGAGGGAGCCTTCACTTTATTGTCTCCTGACTTAGCTGACAGGATCAGCAGAAAACTAATTGTGACTTCCTGTTTCAGCTAGCTGGAGCTTTTAATCAACATATTAACAGCTAATGGTATTTTCAAAGTTTAAAAAATATGTAAGCGATACATTCTAACCAGAATTTCACGTTGCCACTCTTTTTTTTTTAAGAATTTTTATTTTCGGGGGTGGGGGTTATGCTGAAGACTAAAGCCAGGACCTTGTACACACAAAGCAAGCGCTCACCACTAAGCTGCACAGACGGCCTCCTATTGCCACTGTTCTCACTTGTCTTCATTTATTTATGAGACAGGATCCGATGTAGACCAAATTGAGCTAGAACTTGTTACATAACCAAGGCTGACCTTGAACTTTCAAACCCCCTGCTTCCAGGTTCCAAGTGTTGGGATTAGCTGCACCCGTCATCAAGCCTGGTTTAGGTGATGTTGTCATCTGACTCCGGGTGTCTGGAATGTGAGGTAAGGATTTCTTCAACTGTATCCCACACCGCCCCTAATTTAATTTCACTTTTTCTTTTTTTATTTTAAGCAACAGATTCTTTTCTTCCTTCTCCTCCTTTTCTCCTTCTCCTTGTTCTGTGTATAATGGGTGTGTGAGCACATGAGTGTTACAGCACACATGTGGAGGTCAGGACAGCTTTGTGGAAACAGTTCTCTCCTTCCGCCTTTAGGTGTGTTCCTGGTATTAAATGCAAGTCGTCAGACTTTACAGCAAGCGCCTTACACAGTGGCCTAGTTCCAGTTTCATAGATATGCAATAGTATTTTCACTTCATAGACTTACAATAGTATTTTTGCTTCATAGATATACAATAGTATTTTAGCTTTGTAGACCTAAAATAGTATTTTAGCTTCATAGACATGCAATAGTACTTTAGCTTCGTAGATAAGCAATAGTATTTGAGCTCTGTAGACATGCAATAGTATTTTACTGCAATTTGATTGACATCTGCCTAATAACCAATGACATTGGCAATCCTCTTCTGTGAAATACCTGTTCACATCTTTTGCTCATTTTGGAATTTTTTTTTTCTTTGAATTTTGAGAGTTGTCTTAGGTACTCTTCTACTGCTGTGAGAAGACACCATGACCAAGACAACTTTTATAAAAAGTATTTAAATTGGGGCTTGCTTATAGTTCCAGAGAGCTAGTCCATGGTCATCATGGTAGGGAGTGTGGCAGGAGGCGGGCAGACAGTAGGCAGGAGGCGTGGCATTGGGACAGTGGCTGAGTACTAACATGATTTGTACACTTACAGAGATGACTCAGTTTGAAGTGGGTGTTTGAAACCCCAAAGCCAGTCAGGCAGTGGTGGCAGGTGCCTTTAATCCCAGCACTCCAAAGGCAGAGGCAGGCGGATCTCTGTGAGTTTGAGGCCAGCCTGATCTACAAGAGCTGGTTACAGGACAGGCTCCAAAGCTACAGAGAAACCCTGTCTCGAAAAAAAAAAACAAAAAAAAAAAAAAAAAAAAAAAAAAAAAAAAAGCCAAACAAACAAAAAACTAAAGTCCACCCCAACGACACACCTCCTCCAACAAGGCTATACCCACTCCAACAAGGCTACACCCACTCCAACAAGGCCACATCTCTAATCCTTCCTTATCAGGGACCATTGTCCTAAGGATGTTTGCAGAGAGCCCCACATCCCAACTATCTTGAGAACTGTTTGTTAACAGAATCACAAAAAGAATATTTCTGCTTACACTAGGTGTGCTGACTGGTGACCTTTGCTACCCTGGGAAAGTTCCTTCTTACCCTTACCCCCCACCCCAAGCCAAGTTCCTCGTTCAAGGGCTATATAGCCGCAACCATTACCCTAATAAACGGAGACCTTGACAAGGGAATTTTGCTTGGTCTCTTTCTTTTCTCTCGCCCATGATTCATACAGGTAGCGCCTCTTCAGAGCCTGAATAACTGGACCTGCTGGACGGGTTACTTCCCAAACAGTTCCACCAACTGAGGGCCAAGTATTCAAGCATGTGAGCCTATGTGGGCCCTTCTCACTCAAACCATCACAGGCGTTCTCTCTGGATGTCCTAGGCTCAGCCCTCTGCTGAACGTGCACCATGCAAACCCTTCATTGGTTACTCTCCTTACAGCTGTAATGAAGGACCCAACAAAAGCAACTTACGGAGGAAAGATTTTCTTTGGGCTTGCAGTTGGGGGCTGGTTCATTTCAGCACGGCAGGAAAGGGACAGTGATGAGCAGACTTGTCACATGGCATCAGTCAGAAAGCTGAGGGATGAATGCTGAAGACCAGTCCTCTCTCGCCATTTTATTTTGTTGAGGTCCTCAACTCCTGGAGTCCGTGCTGCCCACATTCAGGGTGGAGACTCCTGTCTATTAACCTAACCAAGACATCGCCTCACAGACCCATCTACCTAACAGCTTGCCTTTCTCACAGACGACTGGAGCTTTATCTTGTAGATGATTCTAGATCCTGTCAAGTTGACAGTCAATCTTTTACCTTTTCTTCTGTTATTTCTTCAGATTTAGTTTGTGAGTATTTTGCCTCAATGTGTGTATCTGTGCACCACATGCATGCCCACAGATGGTTGTGAGGTGGGAACCAAGAACAGCAGGTGCTCTCAGCCACAGAGCCATCTCTGCAGCCCTGACACAGCTTTCACCGCCATTTCCCCTCTTCAAGTGTATTTCAGAGATTTTTTTTTTTTTTACACCATCTGCATCTGCTTTGCCCGTGTTTCCTTTCATGAATGGCTTGTCTGGACTCTGAGCTTACTCTGCATTCTGAGTATTTCTCTTCTACATGTCCCTTTGAGTCTTTTACCTAATGTATGTGTTTTAGTTAAGGTTTCTATTGCTGTGAAGAGACAGCATGACCACAACTTTCATAAAGAAACATTTAATTGGGGTGGCAGCTTGCAGTTCAGAGGATTAGTCTATTGCCATATGGTGGGGAGCTTGGTGCTATGCAGGCAGACTTGGTGCTAGATAAGGAGCTGCTACATGGCCCACAGGCAACAAGAAGTAGATTGTCTCATTGGGAGTAGCTTGAGCATAGGAGACCTCAAAGCCCACCTCCACAGTGACACACTTCCTCCAACAAGGCCATACCTATTCCAACAAGGCCACAGTTACTCCAACAAGGTCACACCTACTCCAAAAAGACCACACCTACTCCAACAAGACCACACCTACTCCAACGAGGCCACACCTCCTAACAGTGCTACTCCCTTTGGGGGCCATTTTATTTCAAATCACCACAGTAGGGGATTTTAAAATATTATCACTGCCAGGCAGCGGTAGTGCACACCTTTAATCCCAGCACTGGGAGCGGGGCAGAGGCAGGTGGATCTCTGTGAGTTCGAGGCCAACCTGGTCTAAAAGAGCTAGTTCCAGGACAGATTCCAAAGCTACAGAGAAACCCAGTCTCGAAAAAACAACAACAAACATTATCCCTTTAAATGCTTTTGCAGTGGATCCTTCCAGAACTGCAGTGACGTGGATGCTGTAGGTAGAGACCCAAGCTTCCACACTATGCCATCTCTTCTCTGTTCACTCCGACCCTGCCAGATTTCACCTTTCTCCCCATTTCGGTCAAAATTTTCCCTTTGTTAGTGTCTTCTGTTTCTTTACTGAGGTTTTCAATTTCGTATTTGTTTCAAGAGAATTTGCTCTTGATTGCTGAAATATTTGTATGATATCTGCTTTAAAATCCTTGCCACGCTCATTCTCCACCTGACTTTTCTTGGCCTTAGCCAGTTAGCTGTCTTCTTCTCCTACCCTCTTTGTTTGAGACAGTTTCACTACATATGCTCCTGTCTTGTTCTTCCAAATTCTAGGGTTACCAGCAGGCACCACCTTGCCCAATAAAACCAGTGTCTGTCTGTCTGTCTCCCTTCTCCCTCCTCTCTCTCTCTCTTTTTAATTGTATTCCAGTAGGATGGTAAGTTTTAATGTCATCTTGACCACACATTAGAATCACCAAGAAGGGAGCCTTACCTAGGTTTAGCCCCGACTGCCTTCATTGTGTGTGTGGGGGGGGGGGGGCACGGATTAAAGAAAGGTGTAGCAAAGGGAAGATGATTCCCTTCCGTGTGCTTGGGCATCCCTCTTGCCAGCGGGTTAATTTAGCCTGTTGCTGCTTTGGCCTGGTTCTTCCTGGTATCAGAATGAGTAGCCCCAGGCTTCCACTGGGAACCAAGGACCAACAGCCTTCCAACAACCTTCCAGATCTTCCACATCAGACAGGAACTACTGAGGCATCCAGGCTTGTGGACTGAGAAACTATTGCATTGTTAGCCTCTCTGGCATGAAAAAGCCACCGTGGGACGGCTTTGAACCAGCCTCGAGGACCAAACAGCAGGGTGAGACACCCGTTGTTACGATCTTAGCATAAGCTAATTTAATGTATTTCCATCCGATTGCTTCTATTCCTCTAGAGAACCTTGATTAACACAGCCCGGCTGCCCTTGAACTTATGGTCCTCCGGCTTCAGTCTCCCTACTCTTGGGGTTGCTGGTATGTGCCAACGTGCCTGGTTTATGTGGTGCTGGGAACCACATGGGCTTTATACATGCTGACAGGCTTTGTACGGACAGACAGCTGACTCTACCAACCCAGTCCGATGCCCAGATGGAGGGATGATTTAAGCATCCCCCCCCCAAGTCTTTTTGCCTTTGACCAGCTTGTGCAACTGGAACAGTATTCTTTGAGCTCACTGTGTCCCCCCCAAACACCCCAAGATGTGTAGGAAAGTGTCATCTTTTCTATCTTCTAAAGTACAGGCAAAGTCTCTCCAAATCCACAGTGAATCCACCTCTGCTGACGGCATGTAGACCTGCGTGTGTGGGGCGGAAAGCATGTAGACCTGCGTGTGTGGACAGCATGTAGATCTGCATGTGTGGGGTGGATAGCATGTAGACCTGTGGGGGGGGGGGCAGACAGCATGTAGATCTGCGTGTGTGGGGCGGATTACATGTAGACCTGCGTGTGTGGGGCGGATAGCATGTAGACCTGTGTGTGTGGACAGCATGTAGATCTGCGTGTGTGGGGCGGGTCTGCAGATAGCATGTAGACCTGCGTGTGTGTGTCGGATAGCATGTAGACCTGCGTGTGTGGGGCGGTCATCACCTGACCTGAGATGAATGACCGAGTTGACATATTTGTGATTTTACTCTGGTGGTATATCTTAACCCCATTTCCTCCCCACATTTACGTGATTTTTTTTAAAAATTTACCATTCAGCTGCATTCATACTGGAACAAGGTCACGTGCTCTGGCTGTACGTTTTAATGTTCTGAACCAGTGCACTGACTGAGCCTGTCATGAATGCTGAAAATCACACATATGCTAGAATAAGCGAACATTTAGCCTTAGGAACATGTCAAAAGCACAGGTTCCTAAGCACACATATGTCATTGACTTTGGGAATTCAAGAAGGGAGGTTCCTCCTCTCCATACTTCATGCCATGGATACCTCAGGGAGGCCCTTTTAGTCTAGGCCATATGTGGTCTGCTTGTCTTGTGAAGACGCCTAAGACTGCCTAACTGACACTATTAAATAGTGTCAGTGTGTCTGCTGTCAACAGTGTCTTCTGTTCAACTGGAGACACACTGCTCCTCAACCAAGGCATCATTGTTGGTTTAGCCGTAGGCCATCCTCACAGCAGGGGAGGTCGACTTGCCAACGGTTGTGTTTATTCAACCGCACCGCCTACCCATCCATACACAGCAAAAGAAGAAGACTGCCAAACCTCCCACCCTCCCAGTCTCTCCCCTGCCCCTGACACAAAGCCTCGCAAGCTGGGGAAGATGAGTTTTAACAGTGAAGTATTCCTGAGGACTGGGAATGTAGCTCTGGGATGGAGTACTTGCCTAGCAGAATCAAAGCTGCTTGGGTTGGGTCCTCAATAAATGAAAATGAATGGAATTTATGCCCTGGCCATGCTGAAGCATGCATAGGCAGCCTGTATATGGCGGTTCTGTCGAACCTGTGCATATTGGGTTTCATGGTCTAAGTTGATGAGGATGACTGGCCAGGTCTCTTCCTCAAGAGGGCATCAGATCTCATTACAGGTGGTTGTGAGCCACCGTGTGGTTGCTGGGAACTGAACTCAGGACCTTAGGAAGAGCAGGCAGTGCTCTTAACCACTCTCAGTACCAAAACCCAAACCAAACCTAAACAAAAAGATTCAGAAACACCCCAATTAGCCAAGACCCTGAGGGCGAGGAGTGAAAAAAACACGCAAGGCCTGCTGATGGCCCCCAAGAATACTCACCACTTTGGTGAGAAAGATAATGCTTACACAGCTAATGACAATATCAAGACTTTAAATAAACACTAGGAAGAGATTAAAATGGCCAGGCTGGTGGTTTCCAACAGGGGTTGGGACCAAGGGCGACATGTTGGGGAGGTGGTCTTTAGCGGCCTGCAGACAGGCGCTGCTGCAGCGTGAGGAGCTTCCTTCTCTAGTCTGCCTCTTCCTTTTTCCTGAAAGGAGAGGCTCCTCTTCCTTTGTGTTTTTAGTTTTTGTTTATTTATTTATTTAACAAAACCTTCCTGTTACTAAGGGGCTGCTTCCTGCGGAAACTCCTGAATAGCCTTTGGTGACTGGAAAGCAAAAAGCCCTGTGTGATAATAAGGTCCAGATCCCAGGGTTCAGTCAGGAAAGAAAAAAAAAAAAGTGTTAACTGAATTTTCAATTCAAAGACTGTCCCAGGGCCTTTGGGGATCTCTGTTTTGGCTTTGGCAATTTGTTGCTGGCATATGAGCAACCTTAGATGGTAACAGCTTGCTAATTGGATCTGAGCCCTGGCTACTGTAATCATTTGAGGGGTGTGAACACTTTCCTGACCCCTAGTTATATTTGCTGCTACTGAATTCTCTGATGACCGAGAGAAATGATATAGAGCTCAGTGATTGCATTTTCCAGCAGAGAGGCTTTTAACTCTCAAGACAAGAAAATACACAAGTCTCTTAGCACATTTCCATAAAATATTCCATTAAAATTCTACCAGGTTCTTCTGGGGGGAATTTCCCACTAATTTTCAGCAGGAACCTAACTGTGAAATGTAGGGAAAATTAGCCGTTATTTTTTCTTAAGAAGTTTCTTCCATGCAAAGGTTTACCAATTTTGCTGTTAGTGAATAGCAGACCGGTGGCGGAACTGTCGCTGTGTTCTATTTAGTGACTGTAATAGACGGCTGTAGGGACGTGAGTCCTTCAGTGGAGTGCTGCACAAGAACAAGGATCTGAGGGCTGGAGTGGTTGAAAGCCCTGGCTGTTCTTCCAGAGGTCCTGAGTTCAATTCCCAGCAACCACATGGTGGCTCACAACCATCTGTAATGAGATCTGGTGCCCTCCTCTGGTGTGTGGGCATACATGGAGGCAGAATGTTGTATACATAATAAAAAGGTCTTTTTAAAAAAATTAAAAAAAAAGAACAAGGATCTGAATTCGGATCCCAGCATCAGTGTGAAAAAGGCAGACATAGATATGCGTGCCCGTAATCCCAGGAGTGGGAGAAAGAGCCGGGTTCCTATGCTCACTGGCCAGCCACTCCAGCTGAGCCACTGAGCTCCAGGTTTAGTGAGAGATCCTGTCTCAGAATATAAGGAGGAAAACAGCTAAAGAAGACACCTAACATCAGCTTCTCTGGCTTATCCACATACACACACAAGCACGCATGCACACACACACATGCGCACATGTGCACACACGCATGTGCACATACATGGAGAATTGAAAAATTGAATTTCCACTAGCCACTGAAAATGAATGCATGTGGATGGAAGTAAAGAAGTCAAAATTAATATCCTGCAAAAAGGGCAAGAGTAAACAAGGCAAGTAAAGGTATTGCCACCAACCCTGGCGACCTGAGTTTGCTCCTCCTTCAGCACTTGAATGGAAGACAAGAATGACTCTCACAGTTGTTTTATGATCTCCACACGCAATAAAATAAAAGTACTTTTTAAAAAGTAAAAGCATAAGTTGAGCAGTGGTGGCGCATGTCTTTAATCCCAGCACTCGGGAGGCAGAGACAGGCGGGTCACAAAGTTTGAAGCCAGCCTGGTCTACAGAGTGAGTTCCAGGATAGTCAAGACTACAAAGAGAAACCCTGTCTCAAAACAACAACAACAACAACAACAAAGTAAAAATATAAGTTGGACAGTAGTGGTGCATGTCTTTCGTCTCAACACTCGGGAGGCAGAGGGAGGTGGATCTCTGTGAGTTCCAGGCCAGCTTGGTCTACAAAGTGAGTTCTTGTATAGCCAGAGCTACATAGTGAGCCTTGTCTCCAACAAACAAACAAGTAAAAATACAAGAACTAAAGAGAAAAAATAATGAAAATATATTTTTTCTTAAAAAACAAAACAAACAAAACCCACAAGAAAGAAGACTTGTGGCTGACGTTAGAAGAGGCTGTGGCCCTGGGGTTTGGGGTGCCGGGAGAGGTGCAGTGCAGCTGCCTGTGCAAAGGCTGAATGAACTAAACTTCCCAGAGACTTCTTCCATCTGAAACATCGTCCGTACAAGCTTGGAAGCGGCAGGTCACTTCCTGTGTGTACCTCAGTGTTTCCCGAAGTCTGTGTCTGCTCATGGGGAGGACAGTCCATGGGTTGGTCCCCATTGGCTTTGGTGACAGCATGCCAACCCATCCTTTTTTGTGCTTTATTTAACTCACATATGTGATCTATTCTCTGCCTTGGGGCAATCCCCACTAATATTTTTAAAGCTTTATTTATTATGATTGGGGTGTGTGTATGTGTTGGGGCACACATGTCATGGCATATACGTGTAGAGATGAGCCAGGTCTCTCCTTTTACCTTTCCATGGACTTCGGGGATCAAACTCCCAATGTCACGCTTCTGTGACAAGCGCCTTTACCTGCTGAAGCCTTTTGCTCCCTCAGCCCTAACTGAAGATGGACAGTTGTCCCGTGCCCCTCCCCCCCGGAAGAAACATCCTGTAGATTGGCAGAGACCGCCCACCGGAGCCAGGACTCTGTTTTTGGATTCTCCTCAGGAGCAAGGCCAAAAAGATTCTTCTTTTAGACATTTGGAATATGAACCTAAGAGGAAGGAAATGTGAATGTCCTACCCATGAAAACCCATAGTGATACTGGTACAGTGGTACATGCCTGTGATTGCAGTTTCTGAGAACTGGAGTCAGGAGGGTCCAGAGTTCAAGGCCAACTTAGTCTACTTGTGACCCTGTTTCAAAAAACAAAACCCCAAGCAAAAAAAAATGATCCAATCAAACGACAAAAAGAAATACAGCCCATGAATGAAAGAATAGGCATCCCACAAATTTTCTGGGGCCCATGTGTGACACGTACTGTAGCTGCCGGCTTCTGTCTTTGCTCATCGTCATGATCAGAGTTTCCCAGGTACCGGTGAAGATGATTAGTAAACAGCCACAGCTCTGGGTCCAGGCTCTGTGAACAGAGCCATGGTCTGTTTCTAGCTATACAATAATGCGCTATCTGCCAACAACTGTCAATTTAGTCCTATTGGAGAAACATGATTGTTGACTTCTGAGAAAGACGATTGTCCCTTAAACATAAAAGCATAAGGAAGATGTTCCTTTGGCCTCCACCATCTCTCCATCCCCTGCCTTTGAATGGAGTGCACCATTAAGGTTAGGGCAGCCATTTTGTGGCCATGAGACAATCAAAGAATGGCTGACCCACTGCAACTGGCTGAATGAAAGGACGGAGCGTGGTTCTCAGCAACACTGGTCAGGAACTTTGGGGTTGTTTTTCTACCTTTCCATACCTGAATGTAGTATGTTCTCATCATATTCGCCTGCCACCTTCCTTTAGTCCCTCCCCTTTTCTAGTCCTCTTTCTACTCTCATATCTTTGTGTGTGTGTGTGTGTGTGTGTGTGTGTGTGTGTAGAAAGAGAGACACAGGGAGAGAGACACAGAGAGCAAGAGAGAGGGAGAGAGAGAGAGAGGTTTCATTAGGTTATGTGGTACTTTGAATGGGAATCGCCTTCAGATGCTTGAATGTTTAAATACTTGGTATTTAGCAAATTGGTCATTGTTGGGGTAGGTTTAGGACATGCATCCTTACTGGAGGAACAATGTCACTGAGGGCTGGACTCTTAGAGTTGAAAGACTCATGCCATGCCCTGTTTATGTTGGTTTCCTCCTTGCTATTTAAGATGTGAAATCCGGGCTCGCTGTTTCAGACTCCATGTTTGTCTGCTGCTATGCTTCCTGCTGTGATGATGGTATACTTTTTCGGTTCTGTTTTGTTTTTTGAGACAGGGTTTCCTCTGTGTAGCTCTGGCTGTCCTGGAACTCATTCTGTAGACCAGGCTGGCCTCGAACTCACAGAGATATGCCTTCCTATGTCTTCTGAGTGCTAAAATTAAAGACATGCGCCAGTACCACCCAGTGATGATAGATTCTTATTTGATGTGAGATTCCCCTCTGTACGCTGGGAATATGTTTTATTACTACTGGTTAATAAAGAAGCTACTTTGGCCTATGGCAGGACAGAATATAGCAAGGTGGGAAATCCAAGCAGAGATAGAGGAGGAAAGAAGGAGGATTCTGGGAGGGAGATGCCATATAGCTGCTGAAGGAGAAAGACACCAGAACCTTACAGATAAGCCACAGCCTTCTGGTGATACACAGATTAATAGAAATGGGTTGATTTAAAATGTAAGAGTTAGCTAGGAATATGCCTGAGCCATTGGCCAAACAGTGTTGTAATTAATATACTTTTTCTGTGATTATTCGGGTCTGGGTGGCTGAAAAACAAAAGAATAATCTCCATTTGCATTTTCCCCCCTGAAACCATAACCACAACTAAACCCTCTGTAAGCTGCCTTGGTTATGGTATTTATTACTACAGAAGAAAAGTGACTAAGGCAGGTCACTTACAGGAGCATTGGCCCCTTACCTGTGTTTACAACCATGAAGAAAATGTCTTCCCTCTCCCCAGCAACCATCAGCTGCCCATAGACCCTCCAGGAGTGAGAGGTGTCCCATCAGTCTTGGGAATATTTTCCATGTTATTTTGGCAGATAAGAAAATGCTTTTGCTTCTAATGGCATTAAGATTTTTTGATGTTGGCACTACAAAATAATCTTTAATGATAGAGCAGATGGCTTAGACATTTTGCTCAATTTTCTATTGGAGTCAACATTGTGTGTTTGGGGCATTGAGACGGGGCCAGGTTGGCTTGGAATTCATCATCACACTGATTCTACCTCTAGGAGCTAGAATTATGAGTGTGTGACACAGCGCTCATCAATATACTCGTGTGTGTGTGTGTGTGTGTGTGTGTGTGTGTGTGTGTGTGTGTGTGTGTGTGTGATGTAGGATTTCTGCAAAGCCCTGGCTATTCTGGAGCTCACTCTGTAGATGAGGCTGGCTTCGAACTCAGATATCCACTTGCCTCTGTCTCCCTTGTGCTGAGATTAAAGGTGTGCACCACCACTGCCCAGCTCATCAAAAATACTTTTAAAATGTGTTCTTTTTCCTCTTTGGGTAACTGAGTAAAGTTCTGTTTTGTGTAACCTCAAATAACATTAACTTATTACAACATATTGGAAAGATTTTTCTTTTCAATAGGAAAATTAACCCTATACGAATAGTGAACACTGCTTTTTCATTTTTTTTGAATGCTTTCCTCTCATTTTGACTCAACACCGAACGCAAAGGGAGCAATAAGCTCACCAGCTACTGTTCCACACTAAGCTTTGCAAAAGACTTAAAAAGCAAGACAAAGCTGTGTGTCATAGCCCATACCTGTGCTCAGCAAGGAAGGGAAGGAAGAGTGAGTTTGAGGCCAGCCCGGGCTACATGGCAAGATCCTGTCTCTCCAAACGACAGCAACAAAGCAAATAATTACAGAAGAACAGGGTGAGAATTAGAGCCTGGCTCAACCGAAGGAAGGGCGTCTTTGCTCACAAGGGAACTGACAGCTTATGAGACAGAGTCAAGCTTGGGCTTAGGTGCATAGTCAATGGCATCTCAGATCCACAGCTCCGCCTTCTAAAGGCAGCAGGCAACATATGGTAGAAGCTACGAAGACATCGAGGTCTTTGACCAAGCACTACTGCTCCAGAGAATTCATCCTAAGGAAATACTTTGACAGGAATTTCTATCTACAGAAATGTGGAAGACATGTTTCTATCTATAGTAGGAAATAAAACTGACACAGGAAAAATGTTGTAATAAGAGCGGTGGGGCTGCGTCCCCAGCACCCCGGCCGCCTGGCTAGCTTATGCCCCGAAATAACAACACACAAATTGTATTCATTTAAACACTGCTTGGCCCTTTAGCTCTAGCCCTTACTGGCTAATTCTGATATCCTGATCAACCCATCTCTAATAATCTGTGTAGCCCCGGTCTTACCGGGAAAGATTCTAGCCTACGTCCATCCTGGGTCGGAGCTTCATCTCGTGTGTCTGCCTGGGAGAGGGGAGCATGGCGTCTCTGCTCCAGAGAGCAGAGCTGTCAAGTCTGAGCTCACTTCCTCTTCCTCCCAGCATTCTGTTCTGTTTACTCCTCCCACCTATGTTTTAACCTATGAGCCCAAGCAGTTTCTTTATTATTTAACCAATGACCTTCCTCCATCAGAAAAATATACTATAAATAAGAGAATTTAGAATTAAATTCTAGTGTGTCAATAAGAGGGATAATGATATACATCCATTAAATATAGTTATTTAAACAAGGTAGGAATATAGAAAGTGTGATATAGCTGTTTTTTAAAGTAAAATATATGTGAGCCGGGTAGTGGTGGCACACGCCTTTAATCCCAGCACTTGGGAAGCAGAGGCAGGCGGATCTCTGTGAGTTCGAGGCCAGCCTGGTTTACAAAGAGAGTTCCAGGACAGCCAGGGCTGCACAGAGAAGTCCTGTCTCGAAAAATCAAAACACATACACACAAGCACATACACAAGCACACACGCGCACACACACACACACATACACAAGCACACACGCGCACACACACACACACACACACACACACACACACACAATATGTATTATGACTAAATTGTAGACGAGATCTGGAAGGTACATGGAAAAATGCAAACAGATTTTATGAAAATCAGTGGAATTGAGGACAGTTTCTTCCTTTTTTAATTGTGTGTGTGTGTGTGGTTTCTGTCACATGTTTGTATGTGTACGTTATGCACACATGAGTGTGGACCAGTCACTTACTGTCAAGCCTGCCTTTTACATGAGCTTTTGGAATTTGAGCTCAGGCTCAGGGAAGCACTCTTCTCTGTGGAGCCACCTTCCCAGCTCCCACCGTCTTTTTTGAGACAGGGTCTCGCTGTCCTGAAGCTGGCCAGGTAGACGAGGTTGCTGGCCAGTCAGTTGCCTTCATGGTGCAGAGATTTCAAGCATGTGTGTTACCATACCTCCTGGCTTATTGTTAACATGGGCTTTAGGGCTTCAGCTTGGGTCCTCATGCGTAAGAGGCAGCACTTTACAGACTATGTCACTTCCTAAGCCCTCGAGGTTGTTTTGAGGGTAATAATCAGACAAATCAAAAATGCTTCTTCTACAAAAAAAAATATTTATTTTTTAATTGTGTTCATGTCTGTGTTTGTCCCTGTGTCTGTGTCTGTGTTTGTGCACATGTAGCTGCCCAGAGGCCAGAAGAGAATATTAGATCCCTTGGGTCTGGAACTCGGGGTGCCTAAGACCACTTGACAGGCTGCTGGGAAACAAATTCAGGAACCTCTGAGCCATCTCTACAGCCCCAGAAAGGCTTCTGATTTATGAGGAGAGACTGTTGGAGACCCTCGTAGCTCTGTGATCCTTGGCAGGACACAGGAGTGTTCTGGAATGTTCTACTCAAGTGGTTCAATCTGCAAGTGGTATCAGTGTGAGGTACATGTTAGAGAGGAGTTTGTAAAAACCAGGATCCAGTGCCTCTGCTGGGCCGAGCCTCCAATACTTTACCCAGAACCTGAGCCGATGATTATGAGTTCAGGGCTAGCCTGGGCTATATGGTGAGCATCTGGAAAGCAAAACAAAAGTGAGAAAACAAGAAAAAAAAGATATCAGGTGTCAAAAATATTATCTTCTGAAATTCAGATATTCCGATTTTGTGATTTTCTTCCTGCATGCTATAATTTCTGGGTTTCCAGGTAGTACTATAAATCCAAAGGCAAGGAGAGAGAGTGAGTGACCAAGAGACAGAGACAGATAGACAGGGAGAACTTTGGTTCCCATGTTTCATTCTGATGTAATTGTTATTTAGAAGCAATCCAGCCACCTTCAAGCCTCACGCATTTGCTTTCATTTTGGTGTGAGTTGGGGTTGTGCTAACGCGTGTATCCACACAGCACGGCAGATGCGGAATTAAACTTGCGTGTGGTGAACTGACAGGGGGAGAGTGTAATATGAGGGCCTGCTTGTTGGGGTTTCTGTCCTGCCTAGTTCCCACAGCCCATAAATCCCAAAGAAAATCATACAGAGGGTCTGCATTAGTTATATACTGATTGGCCCCTTAGCTCAGGCTTCTTATTAACTCTTATAATTTATATTAACCCATTATTCTTATCTATGTTAGCTACATGGCTCAGTATCTTTTTCAGTGGGGTAGGTCACATCCTGCTTCTTCGGTGTCTGGACAGGACTGGGGAGTAATGGTCTTCCTCCTTCCCAGAATTCTCCTGTTCTCCTTGACCCACCTCCACTTCCTGTCTTGTTGTCCTGCCTATATTTCCTGCCTGGCTACTGGCCAATCAGTGTTTATTTAAAACATAATTGACAGAATACAGAATTGTCCCACACCAAGAGAGACCTGCCTGTGTTTCACCGAGCAGTAGTTCTGCGCAAAAGGGTTCTTATAGCCACATAGTTCTGCTGAGGTTTGTTCAGCCTGCAGGCTTCATTCAGCCCCTTGATTCCATCCCTCCTTCACCCATCACTCATGGTTACAGAGGACTAATAAAAGGGAAGGATTCTATCCATCCTTAGTCATCAGCTACGTTATATAAGGAGAACAAAACCTAAATGCAAGCATATCATTCCTCAGATTGAGGAAAAATGAACGTGTTGAGAAGAGAAATATTATCCACTTACATCCAGTCTCTTCTCTATATTGAAAATATATTTGAATGTGTTAGGAATTCTAAACACAGGCTTCCTCATATCAGATACTTGAGCGTTGTTTAAAATAAATATCCTTCTGTCTTTCTCCTCTCCTCCCTCTAACACAGGAAGAGTCCCTGGGGTTTGTCTAATTCTCAATGCATTTCAGTTCTCTGGGTACCTCCTCTCACCTGGTGAGGAACCTCCTTAGGAACCCTAAGAAACCACCACACCCCTCACTCCTTCTAGCTTGGCTTCAGCCATATTGCTTTTGGCTCAACTTCTGATACAATTACTGCCAGAAGAGAACAGCTGAGGACTTAGGAAACGTCTGTTTGGGGGCCTGAATTTCTATTGCATTTACTGAGGACAAGTCTTCTAAGGATGCAGGGGAAGATAAAAGAGTATTTTTCTTAACTGAAAAATAAAAATAAGAACCCTGTTCTTCCCCTGGCTTCTCAGCAGTCCCCAAACCTAAGGAAAATTGTTAGAGAAGAGAAGCCAGGCATTTCTCTCCATGTAGGTGGCCGCGGACAGTTCCCAGAGGCATTCTCTCCCAAGCAGAACAGAGCTCACAGCCTGGGTGGTCAGAGAACCTCCTGGGAAGATGAGCGAGGCCAGGAGCAGGTGAACTGCTGAGCCGCCCCCTCACCACTCAGGAGGCCTGAGCCAGGAGCCCCAAGCTGGGCAGCCCGATGGAAACTCTTCACTAGTTTTGAACTGGTGCAGTTATTATTCTATTCTCTATACCAATATTATGCCATTCTCTCTCATCAGATAGCAGAAATGCGGACTGTTGAGTGGACACAGGAAACCGTGGCAACTGTTCTATAGTGACAAACTTTCATGCTCTGCTAAATTCTAGTGAAGGTTTGTCTCATGCTGCCTTCATCTCCAGTGCTCACGACGATTTTGTCACTCTTAGGGACTACTGCAAAGGTGTCTCTGCGAACACCCACCCCACCCAAGGATTGTTGTGTCTTACCAGCTCACCGGGCAACACACCCTCTCAGGGTGAAGGCTTTATCAAAAACTCATTGATGAGCCAGGGAGACGGCTCAGTGGTAAAGCCAACAAGCGTAAGGGCCTGAGATTAGATCCCCAGAACCCACGTATAACTGGTCACGTAACACACATCTGTAATCCCAGCTCTCCTACAGAGAGGTAGGAATGGAAGACTGAGGATCCTTGGGAGTTGGTGAGCCGTTTAGTTTGGTGTTCATAACCAGAGAACAAGAAACTCCGCCAACCAAGACACAAGGTGAGCGTGGATACCTGAGGTTATCCTCTGGGCTTAGCATGCATGCTGTGGCACACGTGAGCAAATATTTGCACACATATACATCACAACACAACTCAAAGAGCTCAAAGATATATCCTCTTTAATCAAGAAGTCCATGGGAAAAAGTTTGTCCATTTTGGGGCAACATTATAGCAATCAGGACAGTCCATCCAACTCATGACGATTAACACTCACAGTCAATGTGACAAGACTTAGAGTCACCATGAAAACAGATGGGTATGTCTTTGAGGATGTTTCAAGAAATTTTCAACCCCAAGAGACACCATGAGCATGGATGGTATCTTCCTGTTGGGTGGAATCCCAGTCTAAATATAAAAGAGAGAGCAAGCTGAGTACTGATACCCTCCTCTCTGTGCCCTGACAGCGGGGTCACAATGTGAGCTGCTCCCATGCTTTCTCCATCATGGTAGAACTGCACCCTCAGACTGTGGGCCAAAACAACCCTTCTGCTTTTGTCAGACCCCAAACCCAGCTGCTGTTGTCATGGCAATGAGATAAGTGACTAAAGCCTCCTCTACGTGTGATTCTGTGATGATAACACAGAGGGACTTGGACAGGAGAGTTTGGGGGAGAGCATAACAAATCCACAAAAGGAGGTTGGCTGAGCCCCTCGGTCCCCAAAAAGCCGTTTACGTTTTATTTGTCTCATCTGCTGGACTTGGGGAGGAGCTGCAGCAACTATTGCTCTGGTCTACTCTCCCAGGCTCTCCTGCTCAACTATTGCTCTGGTCTACTCTCCCAGACTCTCCTGCTCAACTATTGCTCTGGTCTACTCTCCCAGACTCTCCTGCTCAACTAT